>NC_069499.1:459592642-459690357 GCF_027579735.1 Bombina bombina
AGTTGGCATATTTTATTATTGAATCTGGACTAGATAAATACTAAGCATATTAATAGCAGAATTATTGTAGTTGGTGTATAGAATGCTGTGGATAATAATTTGATTGCTGAGCAAAACTGATTTGTAAAATGCATTCCAAAATATGTTAGTAAGATTACGTCTTATAAGGTGTTCTATTGCATAAGCACTGTCTCTTTAATAAATAAAAGGAATAGTTCCAAATATAATTTTGTACTTGATTCGAGTGATATATTCAAGATTTCAACCTATTCCCAAAAGATGAAATGTATAAGAAAACATTGCTTAAGACTTGATTTTTTTTTTTTATTAGGTTAACATTTGTATTGTTCAATACTATGAAATATATATATATATATATATATATATATATATATATATATATATATATATATATATATATACAGGGAGTGCAGAATTATTAGGCAAATGAGTATTTTGACCACATCATCCTCTTTATGCATGTTGTCTTACTCCAAGCTGTATAGGCTCGAAAGCCTACTACCAATTAAGCATATTAGGTGATGTGCATCTCTGTAATGAGAAGGGGTGTGGTCTAATGACATCAACACCCTATATCAGGTGTGCATAATTATTAGGCAACTTCCTTTCCTTTGGCAAAATGGGTCAAAAGAAGGACTTGACAGGCTCAGGATAGTAAAAAATAGTGAGATATCTTGCAGAGGGATGCAGCACTCTTAAAATTGCAAAGCTTCTGAAGCGTGATCATCGAACAATCAAGCGTTTCATTCAAAATAATCACTTGCCACCAGTTTGGCCATATTTCAGAGCTGCAACATCACTGGAGTGCCCAAAAGCACAAGGTGTGCAATACTCAGAAACATGGCCAAGGTAAGAAAGGCTGAAAGACGACCACCACTGAACAAGACACACAAGCTGAAACGTCAAGACTGGGCCAAGAAATATCTCAAGACTGATTTTTCTAAGGTTTTATGGACTGATGAAATGAGAGTGAGTCTTGATGGGCCAGATGGATGGGCCGTGGCTGGATTGGTAAAGGGCAGAGAGCTCCAGTCCGACTCAGACGCCAGCAAGGTGGAGGTGGAGTACTGGTTTGGGCTGGTATCATCAAAGATGAGCTTGTGGGGCCTTTTCGGGTTGAGGATGGAGTCAAGCTCAACTCCCAGTCCTACTGCCAGTTTCTGGAAGACACCTTCTTCAAGCAGTGGTACAGGAAGAAGTCTGCATCCTTCAAGAAAAACATGATTTTCATGCAGGACAATGCTCCATCACACGCGTCCAAGTACTCCACAGCGTGGCTGGCAAGAAAGGGTATAAAAGAAGAAAATCTAATGACATGGCCTCCTTGTTCACCTGATCTGAACCCCATTGAGAACCTGTGGTCCATCATCAAATGTGAGATTTACAAGGAGGGAAAACAGTACACCTCTCTGAACAGTGTCTGGGAGGCTGTGGTTGCTGCTGCACGCAATGTTGATGGTGAACAGATCAAAACACTGACAGAATCCATGGATGGCAGGCTTTTGAGTGTCCTTGCAAAGAAAGGTGGCTATATTGGTCACTGATTTGTTTTTGTTTTGTTTTTGAATGTCAGAAATGTATATTTGTGAATGTTGAGATGTTATATTGGTTTCACTGGTAAAAATAAATAATTGAAATGGGTATATATTTGTTTTTTGTTAAGTTGCCTAATAATTATGCACAGTAATAGTCACCTGCACACACAGATATCCCCCTAAAATAGCTATAACTAAAAACAAACTAAAAACTACTTCCAAAACTATTCAGCTTTGATATTAATGAGTTTTTTGGGTTCATTGAGAACATGGTTGTTGTTCAATAATAAAATTAATCCTCAAAAATACAACTTGACTAATAATTCTGCACTCCCTGTATATATATATACGGTATATATATATATATATATATATATATATATATATATACAGTATATATTCTAAATATTTCTTTTTTTTTTTTTTTATTGAGGTTGTGTGAAAACAAATACAACTTATGTAAAATAATATATCGTAAGACAGATATACAGTAGATGATACATTTCAAATAAACAGCTTCCATATAGAAAGATAAGATACATATTATAGGTAATGCTGTGTAGGAACTTGGAACCTCTTTTCCATTATTACATTTACTAAACACATATAGGTACATTGCATTAGATATAAAAAAACTAAGATTAACTTGTAGAAAAGAAAATGCTAGATATTCCTGCTAAGCTAGGGTTGGAAAAAAATGAAAATATTATGTTGCACTGCAGGTTGTTTATATAAGAAGAATAAATAGGGTGCAGTATAGACTAGAGAAACCGCATATTTAACCCTCCTAGAATAGGAGGTATATTGTGTGTGGGGGGAGGTGGTAACTTAAGTATGTTAAGAATACAGTATATAGTCTCATGATTATATCCATGTATGAGGTCTCATGGGCGTATGAGTTGCTAGGAGAAGAGTAGAGATAGGCTGACTATACACTGGGTTAATGGTACATTTAGGATATTGGAAGGGAGTAGACCCTAAATAAAAGTAATCTAAATGCAGGACCAGCCTACATCAGAAGCGTATCAGGGGCTTTGCGATGAGGCTATGTATCACAGTATAGCTATAGCCACCGCATTAGGTTATAAATTTTGCACACTGCATCACACATTTAAAACCCAGAGTGACAATAAAGCTTAACCCTAAAAACAGACAACATATTAAAAGGAAACAGATGTAGTTGTTAAGGAAAGCACAACTAAGTGCATCTCCTACAGTCTCGCCAGCTATGCGTTCATATATGGCAATGAGAGGTAGGCTGAATTATTGTAGGGTTAATAGAGCTTGTCAATATACCGTGTAATCACATTTATATCATGTCACCCGAGGGTCTAGGGCAATATAATATAGAGTCCCCACACATAAAAATTAAAGTTAACTTGCTGTGTAATCTTGAGTGACTACTCCGGCCGCAAGCAGTCAGTTATAATGTGTAGGAGAATGGTGGAGTAAAAAAAAAACAAAAAAAAACCCATCCCAGGTGACAGTAACAGACAAGCATATATAAAAATTGGGAGATAGTTAGTTAAGTCAAGAGAAGTACTACAACACAAATTCTGTATTAGGTTGTGTAATTTTAGCTGCAGTAGGCCTACACCCATACCTTGGTAGACATATTCTACTGGTTAACATGTTTCACATCAGAACACTGATAAACCAAGTCATAGATAGCACAGGGTCCATATAGCTGTGGGAAAAATATAAATAAATGTACTACACTCATATTGTACTAACTAATATATCTCTTAATAAAATACTTATAAACTCAACTAAGAAGTAACTTAAGGTCCATATAACCTTGCAGAAAAAAGGAAAGTGTACCCCAGTTTGTTTTAACCTATGCCAGATCTAATCCATTTCTGTATGAGCTCTATTGGCAACAGAGCTTTTTTGGCATTATATAGTGGAAGACAGTGTGATTGTCTTACTGTCTTTTGGACAGGCTGATTGTTAGAGTACGAGGCACCTTCAGGCAGAAACTGTCCAGACTTTAAAGGGCTGCTAAGGTGAGGTGGCAATGCCTTACAAACAGGGGAGATCAGAGGCAAAAGAGGTAAATCACTGTCCATTCCTACTGGGACCAACCTCTTTAGTTCCTGTGGGTGCTCCAAAGTATAGTTCTCCATTCCAAGGTCAAGGCATTGCGGTAGGACTAAGGGAGAGGCATGCACAGGTCTGGTTAAATAGCCACCTGTCTCTAGCGACCCGGATGGATAGTGGTAGTCAGGGTTCGTTGTAGAGGACCGGTCCGAATTCAACTCGCAGAAAGTTGTAGAAGGTGTCGGAATTAAATGTAGTGTAGACCTGAGATCACCTATTAACTGGAGAAATTGATGCGTGGTTAGCTTTAGAATAGCTGATTCCCAGTATGTGGCTGCTTCCATGCTGTTTGGCTACAATATGCTGTGTCTCTAGCGATTCTGCACTGAAATATCCTCGTGTCATCAGAGAAGGCAGCGTAATTTTTCTGCTGTCCACAATCCTCACACTAAAGCTCCTTTCAGGGTAGGATATTGTAGTGTATTGAGTCCCTCATAGGTGATCTACTGCAAGGTGTCTAAGCTGGTTATTTAGCCCCTGATAGTAATGGAGGAGTGAAAATCAGCTTAACCAAGATGGCTACCGGCTTCTCCCAGCCGCCGTTCAGCCACCACAGGTCTCAAGCTCCTCAAAAACGCAAAGCTCTCCGCCCTTTCCAGGGTCAGATATCCAGGTTAAGTTTAACAGGCAAACTTAGGAGACTTAGACTATCTTGTATGGGAGGTGAGTGGTGTTAGATAAAGATTTGGTCAGAGCTCACAGAATGTGCGACCGCTCACCTACCCAGCTGGCTCCGCCCCCTATTCTAAATATTTCATTGTGTTCTATTTAAAATAAAAGACAGCTTTTGGTTAAATATTATTTAAAAACAGAACTGTTCACAATCCAAATACAATATTTGTAGGTCTGCTTCTAACATTAATGGTCCAAACAGCAAATTTTCATTTAGTCTTAGTTTTTCATCGGTCAGCGGATCACGTCCAACAGACATCAATGAATGCCGATAGCATACGCTGTCGGCATTTATCATTGCACAAGCAGTTCTTGTAAACTGCTTGTACAATGCCGCCCCCTGCAGATTTGCGGCCAATCAGCCGCTAGCAGGGGTTGTCAATCAACCCAATCGTATGAGATTGGGCAAATTGATTTCCACAGCCTCAAAGCAGGCGGACCAGTTATGGAGCAGCAGTCTTAAGACCACTGCTTTATAACTGCTGTTTCCAGCGGGCCTTCAAGGGCCAGTAAACATAGAAAATAATGTTATATAATTCTACACATACTGCAGAATTATATAACATTATATTAGTGCTAGATGTATAGAACCTAATATTGCCGATGAATTGTTATAAAAAACAGTGTTTTCAAGACCTGCTCTCTGTGCTCTACTGAGCGGGTCTGTTTTTTACACTGAGCGCATCTGGCCAGCTGTCTAGACACAGCCCGGCCCGCCAATGCCATTACACTCAGTGCAGCTCGCTCCCGCTCTCAGACAGAGCAGGAGCGAGCTGCACTGAGTGTAATGGCGCGGTCGGGCCGGGCTGTGACTAGACAGCTGGCCAGATGTGCTCAGTGTAAAAAACAGACCCGTTCAGTAGAGCACAGAGAGCGGGTCTGGAAAACACTGTTTTTTATAATAATTCACCGGTAATATTAGGTTCTATACATCTAGCACTAATATAATGTTATATAATTCTGCACTATGTGCAGAATTATACAGGTGGCCCTCGTTTTACAATGGTTCAATTTACACCGTTTCAGAATAACAACTTTTTTTTCCAGTCATGTGACTGCTATTGAAAAGCATTGCGAAGCAGTGCATTTATTAAAATAGCCAGTAGGTGGAGCTGTCCGCTTATATTGCAGCAAAGCCAAGCAAGCTGAAATTAATCAGTTTGACCAGACCTGAGCTATCGAGCAGATTTCAAACGAACAAGATCTTCCTGTCTATAAATCAGACCAGATTGGAATGCATAGAAAGAACTGTTTGCAGAAAAATGCAAGTGAAGTCTGTGTTGTGTGATTATTTTATTAGGTTTATAATTCTGTTTAGCATTTAAAGTCTTCAAAGCTTAAAAAATAATGTATTAGGTGTTACTTATGACAATTTTGAGAGGGGCCTGGAACCTAACTCCCTCACTTCCCATTGACTTACATTATAAACTGGGTTTCAATTTACAACGGTTTCAATTTACAACCATTCCTTCTGGAACCTAACCCCGGCGTAAACTGAGGGCTACCTGTATAACATTATTTTCTATGTTTACTGGCCCTTGAAGGCTCACGCGGAAATAGAGGGCGTCAGGGACCATTCGGCCCTTGATAAATCGGCCCCTTAGTCTTTTGACTAAAATGCCATCTTAGTTTTAGTCATATTTTAGTCATCTGAATTGTTTTATTTTTAGCCTAGTTTTAGTCGACTAAATCTCCAATAGATTTTAGTTGACTAAGTCGTTTAGTTAAAGTGTAATGCATTATTAAAGCATTTCTCTAAAATTTCCAAACTCATTATATACTCGAGGAGTAAATATAATACCTGTTATTATTTATGGTATTAAGGTTTAAACATGCAATACAGACACGTATTTAGCCGTTGATATATAACGTCTTTATTAAACTTAAACTTAAAATTAAATAAAACCAAGTTTCATAAACAAACAGAAGTGCAACTTTAAAATATTTAAAAAAAACCTGTAAACTGTATTGGCTGTAACTCCATTGCACAGATTACCTAAAAATAAAAACTTTAACAGTTCTCTGTTAATAATTAAAACAAGTATCAAGTAACTCAACAAAACAAAAAGTTTCTGCAGCTAGCACAGGCACAGCATAACTTAAACCCATACTCTTTTTATTAACCTGTTTTTATTTATGGTATCAAGGTTTGAACATGCAATACAGATTGAACTGTTGTGGTATATAACATGACTTTATTTATCTTAAAATTAAATAAAGCCAAGTTTCTTAAATAAACAAGATAAACTTGCTTTTTTTTTCTTTTCTTACAAATTAGCAGTAAATAGATAGAGATTGATTATAACACCTTGCATAAAGTGTTAATTTTGACAGCAAATTTTGATTTAGTTTTAGTCATAGTCTTTTGACTAAAATGCCATTTTAGTTTTAGTCGTATTTTAGTCATCAGAATTTCTTTAGTTTTATTCCCGTTTTAGTCTACGAAATTAACACTGATTCACATATCAATGAATAAATATCACACTTTATGCAATCCTGATTTCAGATGAGTGATAAAAAATGTTTTTTTTTAGTGCCCTAAATTATCTGTAGATAAAAGTACGTTTTTAGAATCTTGTACTTCTCATAACTCATTTGTTAATATCACCACAATTTCCATAGAAATCAACAAATTCAACCACAGAGTTGACAAATGACTCCTTAAATAAGATGTGACAAATAGTCTCATAAACGATTTAACACATTTTTATAAAGGCAAATACACAATTGTAAGAAATCTTTGATTCTCTTATAATGGCTCTTTTTTGTGACTACATTATAACACGGAGTAGTAGAATTTGCAGGAGAATACTACTGTATAGTTTTATGGTTCCTTTCAGGTGTAGATAATTGACACATGAAAATATCTGTCTTGGTAAATTTCCACAAAATTTTCTTACTTGATAGTAGTCTCCTTGACAATACCAACACCGGGCTCCTTTCCATTGAGCTTTAACTAGGTTTGCAGGAGGTCCCAAACTAAAATATGCGGTCAGAAGCAATTTCGCTTATCAACAGCTTCCTATGGAGCATTATACCAAATTATCGGCAACCGGACAAATAACACATTTCGTAGAAAATATTAGAAGCCGTAAAACGCTAAACTGAAATTGCAAACTGTTAATACACTGAGACTATCAATAATTTGATAAAGTTTACGCCCAGGTGTAAAAGAGGAAAAAATTGCTTTTTGAAGTCTACTGCCCATTGAAATAGTAATGTTTGCTAACAATGCAAGTGTTTCACTTTAGAAATAGATTGTTCGATGTAATACTTAGTGCTAGCCCATGTATAGGAATCGTTGCAGTTATGCTCTTATGTAAATATCTATGTATTTACAAATAAAAATATATTCAAGCACATATCTCCATAATTCCAACTAGGCCTATGCATAGGGCAGAAATAAATATTAAATATATGAATAAATGTAATAATTTATTAAAACAAGCAAAAAATTGTTAATTAAATAAAACATTTTTCATTACATTTAATGAATTCAATGTTGTATCTTTGTTTTTGTTTCTATCTAGAGGTGATCACAGATAAGGAGCGCATACGTTAAACATAAATGTTATAGTGTAAGGTCAGGTTACCATAGGAATGAACTTGTTATGGAGCGATTTTCAAAATATCCAATGTCGGATGGAAGCGTTAACGGAATGTTAACTTACACCTAAACGAAAAGAGCAACTGCAGGTAATGCACAAAATAATTAAATGGAGACCTGATACTAAAATGGAGCTGTAAACTACTTTTAGCAGTCGGCCGCTTCAGTAGCTTACTGCTCCATTTCTTTCATGTAATTAGCAAGAGTCCATGAGCTAGTGACGTATGGGATATACATTCCTACCAGGAGGGGCAAAGTTTCCCAAACCTCAAAATGCCTATAAATACACCCCTCACCACACCCACAATTCAGTTTTACAAACTTTGCCTCCTATGGAGGTGGTGAAGTAAGTTTGTGCTTCTACGTTGATATGCGCTCCGCAGCAAGTTGGAGCCCGGTTTTCCTCTCAGCGTGCAGTGAATGTCAGAGGGATGTGAGGAGAGTATTGCCTATTTGAATGCAGTGATCTCCTTCTACGGGGTCTATTTCATAGGTTCTCTGTTATCGGTCGTAGAGATTCATCTCTTACCTCCCTTTTCAGATCGACGATATACTCTTATTTATATACCATTACCTCTGCTGATTTTCGTTTCAGTACTGGTTTGGCTTTCTACAAACATGTAGATGAGTGTCCTGGGGTAAGTAAATCTTATTTTCTGTGACACTCTAAGCTATGGTTGGGCACTTTATTTATAAAGTTCTAAATATATGTATTCAAACATTTATTTGCCTTGACTCAGGATGTTCAACATTCCTTATTTTCAGACAGTCAGTTTCATATTTGGGATAATGCATTTGAATCAATTTTTTTCTTACCTTAAAATTTGACTCTTTTTTCCCTGTGGGCTGTTAGGCTCGCGGGGCTGAAAATGCTTCATTTTATTGTGTCATTCTTGGCGCGGACTTTTTTGGCGCAAAAAATCTTTTCTGTTTCTGGCGTCATACGTGTCGCCGGAAGTTGCGTCATTTTTTGACGTCCTTTTGCGCCAAAAATGTCGGCGTTCCGGATGTGGCGTCATTTTTGGCGCCAAAAAGCATTTTGGCGCCAAAAAATATGGGCGTCGCTTTTGTCTCCACATTATTTCAGTCTCATTTTTTCTTTGCTTCTGGTTACTAGAAGCTTGTTTATTGGCATTTTTTCCCATTCCTGAAACTGTCATTTAAGGAATTTGATCAATTTTGCTTTATATGTTGTTTTTTCTCTTACATATTGCAAGATGTCTCACGTTGCATCTGAGTCAGAAGATACTTCAGGAAAATCGCTGTCTAGTGCTGGAACTACCAAAGCTAAGTGTATCTGCTGTAAACTTTTGGTAGCTATTCCTCCGGCTGTTGTTTGTATTAATTGTCATGACAAACTTGTTAAAGCAGATAATATTTCCTTTAGTAATGTACCATTGCCTGTTGCAGTTCCTTCAACATCTAAGGTGCAGAATGTTCCTGATAACATAAGAGATTTTGTTTCTGAATCCATCAAGAAGGCTATGTCTGTTATTTCTCCTTCTAGTAAACATAAAAAATCTTTTAAAACTTCTCTCTCTACAGATGAATTTTTAAATGAACATCATCATTCTGATTCTGATGACTCTTCTGGTTCAGAGGATTCTGTCTCAGAGATTGATGCTGATAAATCTTCATATTTATTTAAAATGGAATTTATTCGTTCTTTACTTAAAGAAGTACTAATTGCTTTAGAAATAGAGGATTCTGGTCCTCTTGATACTAATTCTAAACGTTTAGATAAGGTATTTAAATCTCCTGTGGTTATTCCAGAAGTTTTTCCTGTTCCTAATGCTATTTCTGAAGTAATTTCCAGAGAATGGGATAAATTGGGTAATTCATTTACTCCTTCTAAACGTTTTAAGCAATTATATCCTGTGCCGTCTGACAGATTAGAATTTTGGGACAAAATCCCTAAAGTCGATAGGGCTATTTCTACCCTTGCTAAACGTACTACTATTCCTACGTCGGATGGTACTTCGTTTAAAGATCCTTTAGATAGGAAAATTGAATCCTTTCTAAGAAAAGCTTATCTGTGTTCAGGTAATCTTCTTAGACCTGCTATATCATTGGCTGATGTTGCTGCAGCTTCAACTTTTTGGTTGGAGACTTTAGCGCAACAAGTAACAGATCATGATTCTCATAATATTATTATTCTTCTTCAGCATGCTAATAATTTTATCTGTGATGCCATCTTTGATATTATCAGAGTTGATGTCAGGTTTATGTCTCTAGCTATTCTAGCTAGAAGAGCTTTATGGCTTAAAACTTGGAATGCTGATATGGCTTCTAAATCAACTCTACTTTCCATTTCTTTCCAGGGTAACAAATTATTTGGTTCTCAGTTGGATTCTATTATCTCAACTGTTACTGGTGGGAAAGGAACTTTTTTACCACAGGATAAAAAATCTAAGGGTAAAAACAGGGCTAATAATCGTTTTCGTTCCTTTCGTTTCAACAAAGAACAAAAGCCTGATCCTTCATCCTCAGGAGCAGTTTCAGTTTGGAAACCATCTCCAGTCTGGAATAAATCCAAGCCTTCTAGAAAGTCAAAGCCTGCTTCTAAGTCCACATGAAGGTGCGGCCCTCATTCCAGCTCAGCTGGTAGGGGGCAGGTTACGTTTTTTCAAAGAAATTTGGATCAATTCTGTTCACAATCTTTGGATTCAGAACATTGTTTCAGAAGGGTACATAATTGGTTTCAAGATGAGACCTCCTGCAAAGAGATTTTTCTTTCCCGTGTCCCAGTAAATCCAGTGAAAGCTCAAGCATTTCTGAATTGTGTTTCAGATCTAGAGTTGGCTGGAGTAATTATGCCAGTTCCAGTTCTGGAACAGGGGATGGGGTTTTATTCAAATCTCTTCATTGTACCAAAGAAGGAGAATTCCTTCAGACCAGTTCTGGATCTAAAAATATTGAATCGTTATGTAAGGATACCAACATTCAAAATGGTAACTGTAAGGACTATCTTGCCTTTTGTTCAGCAAGGGCATTATATGTCCACAATAGATTTACAGGATGCATATCTGCATATTCCGATTCATCCAGATCATTATCAGTTCCTGAGATTCTCTTTTCTGGACAAGCATTACCAGTTTGTGGCTCTGCCGTTTGGCCTAGCTACAGCTCCAAGAATTTTTACAAAGGTTCTCGGTGCCCTTCTGTCTGTAATCAGAGAACAGGGTATTGTGGTATTTCCTTATTTGGACGATATCTTGGTACTTGCTCAGTCTTTACATTTAGCAGAATCTCATACGAATCGACTTGTGTTGTTTCTTCAAGATCATGGTTGGAGGATCAATTCACCAAAAAGTTAATTGATTCCTCAGACAAGGGTAACCTTTCTGGGTTTCCAGATAGATTCAGTGTCCATGACTCTGTCTTTAACAGACAAGAGACGTCTAAAATTGATTTCGGCTTGTCGAAACCTTCAGTCACAATCATTCCCTTCGGTAGCCTTATGCATGGAAATTCTAGGTCTTATGACTGCTGCATCGGACGCGATCCCCTTTGCTCGTTTTCACATGCGACCTCTTCAGCTCTGTATGCTGAATCAATGGTGCAAGGATTACACAAAGATATCTCAATTAATATCTTTAAAACCGATTGTACGACACTCTCTAACGTGGTGGACAGATCACCATCGTTTAATTCAGGGGGCTTCTTTTGTGCTTCCGACCTGGACTGTAATTTCAACAGATGCAAGTCTCACAGGTTGGGGAGCTGTGTGGGGATCTCTGACAGCACAAGGAGTTTGGGAATCTCAGGAGGTGAGATTACCGATCAATATTTTGGAACTCCGTGCAATTTTCAGAGCTCTTCAGTTTTGGCCTCTTCTGAAGAGAGAATCGTTCATTTGTTTTCAGACAGACAATGTCACTACTGTGGCATACATCAATCATCAAGGAGGGACTCACAGTCCTCTGGCTATGAAAGAAGTATCTCGAATTCTGGTTTGGGCGGAATCCAGCTCCTGTCTAATCTCTGCGGTTCATATCCCAGGTATAGACAATTGGGAAGCGGATTATCTCAGTCGCCAAACGTTGCATCCGGGCGAATGGTCTCTTCACCCAGAGGTATTTCTTCAGATTGTTCAAATGTGGGAGCTTCCAGAAATAGATCTGATGGCGTCTCATCTAAACAAGAAACTTCCCAGGTATCTGTCCAGATCCCGGGATCCTCAGGCGGAAGCAGTGGATGCATTATCACTTCCTTGGAAGTATCATCCTGCTTATATCTTTCCGCCTCTAGTTCTTCTTCCAAGAGTAATCTCCAAGATTCTGAAGGAATGCTCGTTTGTTCTGCTGGTAGCTCCGGCATGGCCTCACAGGTTTTGGTATGCGGATCTTGTCCGGATGGCCTCTTGCCATCCGTGGACTCTTCCGCTACGACCAGACCTTCTGTCGCAAGGTCCTTTTTTCCATCAGGATCTCAAATCCTTAAATTTAAAGGTATGGAGATTGAACGCTTGATTCTTGGTCAAAGAGGTTTCTCTGACTCTGTGATTAATACTATGTTACAGGCTCGTAAATCTGTATCCAGAGAGATATATTATAGAGTCTGGAAGACTTATATTTCTTGGTGTATTTCTCATCATTTTTCTTGGCATTCTTTTAGAATTCCGAGAATTTTACAGTTTCTTCAGGATGGTTTAGATAAAGGTTTATCCGCAAGTTCTTTGAAAGGACAAATCTCTGCTCTTTCTGTTCTTTTTCACAGAAAGATTGCTAATCTTCCTGATATTCATTGTTTTGTACAAGCTTTGGTTCGTATAAAACCTGTCATTAAGTCAATTTCTCCTCCTTGGAGTTTGAATTTGGTTCTGGGGGCTCTTCAAGCTCCTCTGTTTGAACCTATGCATTCATTGGACATTAAATTACTTTCTTGGAAAGTTTTGTTCCTTTTGGCAATCTCTTCTGCCAGAAGAGTTTCTGAATTATCTGCTCTTTCTTGTGAGTCTCCTTTTCTGATTTTTCATCAGGATAAGGCAGTGTTGCAAACTTCTTTTGAATTTTTACCTAAAGTTGTGAATTCTAACAACATTAGTAGAGAAATTGTGGTTCCTTCATTATGTCCTAATCCTAAGAATTCTAAGGAGAAATCATTGCATTCTTTGGATGTTGTTAGAGCTTTGAAATATTATGTTGAAGCTACTAAGTCTTTCCGAAAGACTTCTAGTTTATTTGTTATCTTTTCCGGTTCTAGAAAGGCCAGAAAGCTTCTGCCATTTCTTTGGCATCTTGGTTGAAATCTTTAATTCATCTTGCCTATGTTGAGTCGGGTAAAACTCCGCCTCAAAGGATTACAGCTCATTCTACTAGGTCAGTTTCTACTTCCTGGGCGTTAAGGAATGAAGCTTCGATTGATCAGATTTGCAAAGCAGCAACTTGGTCCTCTTTGCATACTTTTACTAAATTCTACCATTTTGATGTATTTTCTTCTTCTGAAGCAGTTTTTGGTAGAAAAGTACTTCAGGCAGCGGTTTCAGTTTGAATCTTCTGCTTATGTTTTTCATTAAACTTTATTTTGGGTGTGGATTATTTTCAGCAGGAATTGGCTGTCTTTATTTTATCCCTCCCTCTCTAGTGACTCTTGCGTGGAAAGATCCACATCTTGGGTAATCATTATCCCATACGTCACTAGCTCATGGACTCTTGCTAATTACATGAAAGAAAACATAATTTATGTAAGAACTTACCTGATAAATTCATTTCTTTCATATTAGCAAGAGTCCATGAGGCCCGCCCTTTTTTTGGGGTGGTTATGATTTTTGTATAAAGCACAATTATTCCAATTCCTTATTTTATATGCTTTCGCACTTTTTTATCACCCCACTTCTTGGCTATTCGTTAAACTGAATTGTGGGTGTGGTGAGGGGTGTATTTATAGGCATTTTGAGGTTTGGGAAACTTTGCCCCTCCTGGTAGGAATGTATATCCCATACGTCACTAGCTCATGGACTCTTGCTAATATGAAAGAAATGAATTTATCAGGTAAGTTCTTACATAAATTATGTTTTTTAACAGCTCAATGGAAACAAGCCCACAGTTGCTAATAACTATATGCTACCAGTAACATATAACCCTATTGTATGTATTGCAATTTTAGAATGTCAACCTATGTGACTTTTTAAAGTTAAAGGGACAGTATACATACATTTTCATATAACTGCTTTGCATGTAATAGACACTACTATAAAGAATAATATACACAGATACTGATATAAAAATCCAGTATAAAACTGTTTAAAAACTTACTTTGAAGCTCCTAGTTTAGCTCTGTTGAAAAGGTTAGCTGGTATACCCACTGTGTTATATGGTATAGTAAAAATAGCAGACACTCCCCCCCCCCCTTCCTCTGCATATGAAAAGACACAAACAGGAGCAAGCTGGAGTAGGTAGACAACAGTCCACTTCTAAAACTTTGGGGCTTGGTTAGGAGTCTGAAAATCAGCACAATGTAAAAATAAGCAAAACTATAGATTTAAAAAAAAAAAAACAACGGTAAGGGCTATATAAATGGATCATAGTGTATAATATCCCTTTAATTATACACACACATAGGCAAACAAACATGGCTACCATACATTTCCACACATTCCTCATCTTCCCTTGTTTATCCTTTTAACCTATAATCCAAACCCTTTCAGTTATTTCTTTCTGAACATCAAGAGCATGGTTTTAGTGTTGATAATTAAAGGGACATAATACTCATATGCTAAATCACTTGAAACTGATGCAGTATAACTGTAAAAAGCTGACAGGAAAATATCACCTGAGCATCTCTATGTAAAAAAGGAAGATATTTTACCTCACAATCTCCTCAGCTCAGCAGAGTAAGTTCTGTGTAAAAAGTTATACTCAGCTGCTCCCAGCTGCAGGTAAAAATAAAAAAAAATGAAGAAATGAACAGCAGCCAATCAGCATCAGCAGTGCTGAGGTCATGAACTCTTTTACTGTGATCTCATGAGACTTGACTTAACTTTCATGAGATTTCATAGTAAGCTTCCTTTACCTGATTGGTGAAATAATATGAGAGTTCACAAGGCTCATCCTTTCAGCTGTCCCAGGACAGACACACTAAAATGCTGCTTAGAAATCCTTTACAATGGGAGGTGGCTACTGAGGAACTTTTGAGGTAAAATATCTTTCTTTTTTACATAGAGATGTTCAGGAGATATTTTCTAGTCAGCTTTTTTACAGCTATGCTGCATCACTTTCAAGTGTTTAAACATTTGGGTATTATGGCCCTTTAAGGACTCTTGGCATATTTTGCATAGAAAATAGAATACCAATACTCTAGTTATATCCAGAATCGTATCCATATAAAGCTTGCTCTTTTTGCCCACATTTAGTTAAGATAATAACTTGAAAAGAAGTGGCATTATTTATTCACAATGATGTTGTTGTTTCTCTTATGTGGGCATGCATGACAAAATGAAAGGAGCATTGTCTGAACACACTGGGGCCGATTTATCACGGCCCGAATGGGGCCCGTATACCCCTGTTTCTGCGCGAGCCTTCAGGCTCGCCGGAAACAGGAATTGAGAAACAGCGGTCTTAAAACCACTGCTCCTTAGGTCGTACGCCTCCTCTGAGGCGGAGGACAGCAATCTGCCCAATCTCATACTATCAGGTTGATTGACACACCCTGCTAACGGCCGATTGGCCACGAATCTGCAGGGGGCAGAACTGCACAAGCAGTTCACCAGAATGACAATGATAAATGCTGTCAGTGTATGCTGTCAGCATTTATCAATGCTACAGCGGATCATGTCCGCCAGACACTTGATAAATCGGCCCCACAGTATCAGACATGCGGAGAGAGAGATTTAAAGGGACACTGAAACCAAATTTTTTCTTTCGTGATTAAGATAGAAAAAATTATGGTTAAAAACAAACACTTTATTAACATATATACAGACACACCAAATTACTAAAATTGGAATATTAAGAATGTGGGATAATCACTACCACTTCTTCATTTAATACATTCCAACACAAATAAATAAAAACAGATGGCCACAGAACCTGAGGGGTAGATGTGGATGGGAATCGGGAATGTATCTGAGAGAAAGGGAAAAGGGTATCAAGCATCCATACAGATGGCATACAATCTGTGCGCTCAAAGGCGTCCTGCCTGCGTACTGCTGTGATTTAACACAGTCAGGCGATTTCTAACTCAATTCCCTATAAGTCTTAAATCTTGCATACAGCATATCATCCGGTATAGACCGCCAAATGTTCACTAGTTGTGATGTAAATTATCATATAAACCATCACTGGCATATCAGCCACTTAGTAAAGCATCAATGTAACCCATTTATACTGTTGCCAAAGATAATGTAACAAAACTATATTATCCCAGAGCGGTAAAAAACACTGCTACATTCACTACACAACCCCCCTCAGGCTCCACCCACCGGCACGTTTCGTGACTTCGTCAGGGTATAGGGCTGGCCCAGCCTCCCATTACTTGCTATATGGATGCTTGATACCCTTTTCCCTTTCTATCAGATACATTCCCATCCACATCTACCCCTTAGGTTCTGTGGCCCTCTGTTTTTATTTATTTGTGTTGGGATGTATTAAATGAAGAAGTGGTAGTGATTATCCCACATTCTTATTATTCCAATTTCAGTTATTTGGTGTGTCTGTATATATGTTAATAAAGTGTTTGTTTTTAACCATATTTTTTTCTGATATATAGAGTGCCTAATTCAGCACTTGGCTTCAATGCCACAAATCCTATTTTCTGTCCCTAACATAATAAGTGATTGAAATAGAGCATGCGATTTTAAGCAACTTTCTAATTTCCTCTTATTATAATATTTTCTTCATTCTCTTGTTATCTTTATTTGAAAAGCAAGAATGTAAGTTTAGATGCCGGCCCATTTTTTATGAACAACCTGGGTTGTTCTTGCTGATTGGTGGATAAATTCACCCACCAATAAACAACTGTTGTCCAGAGTCTGAACCAAAAATTGGCTGGCTCGTTAGATTAGATGCCTTCTTTTTCAAATAAAGATAGCAAGAGAACAAAGAAAATTTTAAATAGGAGTAAATTAGAAAGTTGCTTAAAATTGCATGTTCTATCTGAATCACAAAATAAAAAAAATTGGGTTCAGTGTTCCTTTAAGGGATGGCAGGAAAATATCTAAGGCATTGTTTTTAGGGAAACACCATCAACAAATGTCATGGCTTGTAGAAATTTCCTCCTAGCAATAGGGATGGAAATTTAGAACTTTGGGGCAAGTATAAGTAGCTAGTACCTAGTAACCTTAAAGGTTGTTCACATTGAGCACTTACCCAGTATGTGTTGTGCAGACTCAGGCCTAGATTTGGAGTTTGGCGGTAGATGGGCTGTTAACGCTCCGCGGGCTTTTTTCTGGCCGCACCATAAAATTAACTCTGGTATCGAGAGTTCAAAAAAATGCTGCGTTAGGCTCCAAAAAAGGAGCGTAGAGCATTTTTACCGCAAATGCAACTCTCGATACCAGAGTTGCTTACGGACGCGGCCAGCCTCAAAAACGTGCTCGTGCACGATTCTCCCATAGGAAACAATGGGGCTGTTTGAGCTGAAAAAAAACCTAACACCTGCAAAAAAGCAGCGTTCAGCTCCTAACGCAGCCCCATTGTTTCCTATGGGGAAACACTTCCTACGTCTGCACCTAACACTCTAAACACCCCTGACCTTACACTTATTAACCCATAATCTGCCGCCCCCGCTATCGCTGACCCCTGCATTATATTATTAACCCCTAATCTTCCGCTCCGTAAACCGCCGCTACCTACGTTATCCCTATGTACCACTAATCTGCTGCCCTAACATCGCCGACCCCTATATTATATTTATTAACCCCTAACCTGCCCCCCACAACGTCGCCGCCAGCTACCTACAATAATTAACCCCTAATCTTCCGACCGCAAAGCGCCGCCACCTACGTTATCCTTATGTACCCCTAATCTGCTGCCCCTAACACCGCCGACCCCTATATTATATTTATTAACCCCTAACCTGCCCCCCACAACGTCGCCGACACCTGCCTACACTTATTAACCCCTAATCTGCCGAGCGGACCTGAGCGCTACTATAATAAAGTTATTAACCCCTAATCCGCCTCACTAACCCTATCATAAATAGTATTAACCCCTAATCTGCCCTCCCTAACATCGCCGACACCTAACTTCAATTATTAACCCCTAATCTGACGACCGGAGCTCACCGCTATTCTAATAAATGTATTAACCCCTAAAGCTAAGTCTAACCCTAACACTAACACCCCCCTAAGTTAAATATAATTTTAATCTAACGAAATTAATTAACTCTTATTAAATAACTTATTCCTATTTAAAGCTAAATACTTACCTGTAAAAAAAAATCCTAATATAACTACAATATAAATTATAATTACATTGTAGCTATTTTAGGATTAATATTTATTTTACAGGCAACTTGGTAATTATTTTAACCAGGTACAATAGCTATTAAATAGTTAAGAACTATTTAATAGTTACCTAGTTAAAATAATAACAAAATTACCTGTAAAATAAATCCTAACCTAAGTTATAATTAAACCTAACACTACCCTATCAATAAATTAATTAAATAAAATACCTACAATTACCTACAATAAAACCTAACACTACCCTATCAATAAATTAATTAAATAAAATACCTACAATTACCTACAATAAAACCTAACACTACCCTATCAATAAATAAATTAAATACAATTCCTACAAATAACTACAATTACATAAACTAACTAAAGTACAAAAAATAAAAAAGAACTAAGTTACAAAAAATAAAAAAATATTTACAAACATAAGAAAAATATTACAACAATTTTAAACTAATTACACCTACTCTAAGCCCCCTAATAAAATAACAAAGACCCCCAAAATAAAAAAATGCCCTACCCTATTCTAAATTAATACATTTAAAAGCTCTTTTACCTTACCAGCCCTGAACAGGGCCCTTTGCGGGGCATGCCCCAAGAAAATCAGCTCTTTTGCCTGTAAAAAAAAACATACAATACCCCCCCCCCAACATTACAACCCACCACCCACATACCCCTAATCTAACCCAAACCCCCCTTAAATAAACCTAACACTAAGCCCCTGAAGATCTTCCTACCTTGTCTTCACCATACCAGGTTCACCGATCGGTCCAGAAGAGCTCCTCCGATGTCCTGATCCAAGCCCAAGCGGGGGGCTGAAGAGGTCCATGATCCAGCTGAAGTCTTCATCCAAGCGGGGCAGAAGAGTTCTTCCATCCGATTGAAGTCTTCATCCAAGCGGCATCCATCCGGAGCGAAGCGGCAGCATCCTGAAGACCTCCAACGCGGAACATCCATCCTGGCCGACGACTGAACGACGAATGACGGTTCCTTTAAATGACATCATCCAAGATGGCGTCCCTCGAATTCCGATTGGCTGATAGGATTCTATCAGCCAATCGGAATTAAGGTAGGAATATTCTGATTGGCTGATGGAATCAGCCAATCAGAATCAAGTTCAATCCGATTGGCTGATCCAATCAGCCAATCAGATTGAGCTCGCATTCTATTGGCTGATCGGAACAGCCAATAGAATGCGAGCTCAATCTGATTGGCTGATTGGATCAGCCAATAGGATTGAACTTGATTCTGATTGGCTGATTCCATCAGCCAATCAGAATATTCCTACCTTAATTCCGATTGGCTGATAGAATCCTATCAGCCAATCGGAATTCGAGGGATGCCATCTTGGATGACGTCCCTTAAAGGAACCATCATTCGTCGGGAGACGCCGGAAGAAGAGGATGGATCCGCGTCGGCTGCTTCAAGATGGACCCGCTCCGCACCGGATGGAAGAAGATCGAAGATGCCGCTTGGAGAAGATGTTTGCCGGTCCGGATGTCCTCTTCTTGCCGGATAGGAGGAAGACTTTGGAGCCTCTTCTGGACCTCTTCAGCACCGGATGCCAGGACGGATCGGTGATACCTGGATGGTGAAGACAAGGTAGGAAGATCTTCAGGGGCTTAGTGTTAGGTTTATTTAAGGGGGGTTTGGGTTAGATTAGGGGTATGTGGGTGGTGGGTTGTAACGTTGGGGGGGGGTATTGTATGTTTTTTTTTACAGGCAAAAGAGCTGATTTTCTTGGGGCATGCCCCGCAAAGGGCCCTGTTCAGGGCTGGTAAGGTAAAAGAGCTTTTAAATGTATTAATTTAGAATAGGGTAGGGCATTTTTTTATTTTGGGGGTCTTTGTTATTTTATTAGGGGGCTTAGAGTAGGTGTAATTAGTTTAAAATTGTTGTAATATTTTTCTTATGTTTGTAAATATTTTTTTATTTTTTGTAACTTAGTTCTTTTTTATTTTTTGTACTTTAGTTAGTTTATGTAATTGTAGTTATTTGTAGCATTTGTATTTAATTTATTTATTGATAGTGTAGTGTTAGGTTAATTGTAGGTAATTGTAGGTAGTTTATTTAATTAATTTATTGATAGGGTAGTGTTAGGTTTAATTATAACTTAGGTTAGGATTTATTTTACAGGTAAATTTGTTATTATTTTAACTAGGTAACTATTAAATAGTTCTTAACTATTTAATAGCTATTGTACCTGGTTAAAATAATTACAAAGTTGCCTGTAAAATAAATATTAATCCTAAAATAGCTATAATATAATTATAATTTATATTTTAGCTATATTAGGATTTATTTTACAGGTAAGTATTTAGCTTTAAATAGGAATAATTTATTTAATAAGAGTTAATTTATTTTGTTAGATTTAAATTATATTTAACTTAGGGGGTGTTAGTGTTAGGGTTAGACTTAGCTTTAGGGGTTAATACATTTATTAGAATAGCGGTGAGCTCCGGTCGGCAGATTAGGGGTTAATAATTGAAGTTAGGTGTCGGCGATGTTAGGGAGGGCAGATTAGGGGTTAATACTATTTATGATAGGGTTAGTGAGGCGGATTAGGGGTTAATTACTTTATTATAGTAGCGCTCAGGTCCGCTCGGCAGATTAGGGGTTAATAAGTGTAGGCAGGTGTCGGCGACGTTGAGGGGGGCAGATTAGGGGTTAATAAATATAATATAGGGGTCGGCGGTGTTAGGGGCAGCAGATTAGGGGTACATAAGTATAACGTAGGTGGCGGTCGGCAGATTAGGGGTTAAAAAATTTTAATCGAGTGGCGGCGATGTGGGGGGACCTCGGTTTAGGGGTACATAGGTAGTTTATGGGTGTTAGTGTACTTTAGGGTACAGTAGTTAAGAGCTTTATGAACCGGCGTTAGCCCAGAAAGCTCTTAACTCCTGCTATTTTCCGGCGGCTGGAGTTTTGTCGTTAGAGCTCTAACGCTCACTTCAGAAACGACTCTAAATACCAGCGTTAGAAAGATCCCATTGAAAAGATAGGATACGCAATTGACGTAAGGGGATCTGCGGTATGGAAAAGTCGCGGCTGAAAAGTGAGCGTTAGACCCTTTAATCACTGACTCCAAATACCGGCGGTAGCCTAAAACCAGCGTTAGGAGCCTCTAACGCTGGTTTTCACGGCTACCGCCAAACTCTAAATCTAGGCCTCAGTGCCCAGGTGACTTTTTATTTTGCTTGCCCCTCATTTCATTGATGCTCACTTGCATATATTTATATCTTATTTTTAATAAAGATGTGGTGATTTGGACATATAGTGGAGTATTTTGTATTTTCTGTTGCCTTGGTCACACTTTAGGCATGTAGTTTTGTATACATACCTCTTACCTACTTAACTTTATATTGTTACTAATTAAGCTTTTTGTGACTGCTTGCACACTGTTTTTTCTATGAAACTGAGTGCACCACATTTTAATTATATTTTTCTAAAGTAAGAAAATTTAGAAGCTTTACTAAAGGTTTAAATTAATGCAACACTTTTCATATTTAAAATAACTGATTTTTTTTATCTATTAAACTTTGTAAATATTACCCAATTATTTACTTGTTTGTATTATCATTATAATATCTCATACAAATTAGTGGTATGATTGTGCATCTTATAGTTAACAGGTGTTTATTTTCAAGTATTTATAGGAAAATAACCCATGACATTAGTGAAGTTTCTACAAAATGGTATAATGCACTAATATTTGTCTAACTCTATCATGTATTAATATATGTATGTAATTATTTATAATTTAGTCAATGTTGTCAAGTATTATATTTTATTTTTAACACCAGTGTCGTATTAGTTAAACACCTAATCTAGTATGATTAAAATATTGATGATAGAATATTAACACTATCATCAAATTATGAGTTTTTTCATATCTTCATACATTTTCTTTTATTTTAGAATTTATGGAGCAAGGCATTGTTATTTTGTACCTAGTAGTATGATACAATTTTCTTACTATGTAGTTTACATCAGACAATGATTGAAAAAACGTATCAACCAATAGGAGGAACCACTTTATTTCTTTCCTAAGATATGGAGAGTCCACAACGTCAATCCAATTATTACTAGTGGGAATATCACTCCTGGCCAGCAGGAGGAGGCAAAGAGCACCACAGCAAAGCTGTTAAGTGTTACTCCCCTACCCATAATCCCCAGGCATTCTCTTTGCCTCTGTCAATGGAGGAGGTGAATTTTGGTGTCTGAAGAAATGAATTCCTTTTTTGGGTACTTTTCCCTGCAAGCAAGGATTTGGGTATAGCTGAGTCCATGTTAATCTCTTCAGTAGAGTAGTGGTAAATTTTAAGCAGTTAGGAAAAAAGTAAGGACCACCTCACAACTTCCTAACATATTGCTGCCCTAGTTATAGAAAGCCAGAGTTGGTGACTCTGTTCTTTCTTTTTCTACCGGTCTCTGTAAGGAGCAGGGGCGGACTGACAAGTCGGGCAAATCGGCCTTGGCCCGAGGGCCCGGCTTCTTAAAGGGGCCCTGCATAATACTGAAGCTCCATTTTTTTTTCTATTAATTTTTTTTTATTATGACTTTATTACTTAATTTTTTTGCCTTTATTTTTTTAATTTATTTTTTTGGCAGTGGGGGTGGGGGGGTGGGGGGCCCAGGCTCAGCAACATGTTGTGACTCGTATCAGGAACTTCTCTCAAGCAGGAGCCGGTTAGCCTAGCGGTAACGTCACTGACTGTGACAAGTCCTGTCTCTGTCTGTAAATGAAAGAAAGACTGGACTCTGGAGCCGTGGAGCCTGTAAGTAAGCCGCCTGCCCTGCAATATGTGGACCGGCCGGTGTGTATAAATCCGGAATCTGGTCCACATATTATCACACTCCCACCTGCCCTTGCTCTCTGGCTGCTCAGCTCGGCCTCCACACGCCGTGCGCACACTTGTAACTGTGCATTAGAGGCTCAGGCGGCAGGAGCTGCAGCAGACTGTGTGTGGCCACGTGAAGGAGCACTGGACACTGAGTCAGGACGGCTGAGGCTACATTCCACAACAACGAGTCGACTAAGGTAAGTGTAAGTGAGGAGCCGGCTGCTGCCAGAGAGGGGGAGGGAGAGGGCTGTACTAGTCTACTTACTTATATATATATATGTCCAGTCCATATGCGCTCTGAGATTGGTGCAGGGGCCTTAATAAGAATCAAATCTCACAGGAAAAAAATGGGAGGATTTCTACTCTTAAAACATATGACACAATTTTTTTAAACCATTATGCTGAGGGCAGGCCAAATAGGGTCTGTGTTGTAGTATGGGATTTTTATTTCACTCTATGGTTACAACACTGCACCTATAAGGAACTGGGGAGGGGTCTGTGACAGAGGGAACATCAATAATATAAATCTCTATTATAAGGAACTGGGGAGGGGGGTCTGTGTGTGTGTGACAGAGGGAACCTCTCTATAATATTATATATCTGTATATAAGGTACTGGGGAGGGGTCAGTGTGTGTGAGACAGAGGGACCCTCTCTATAATATTATATATCTGTATATAAGGTACTGGGGAGGGGTCAGTGTGTGTGAGACAGAGGGACCCTCTCTATAATATTATATATCTGTATATAAGGTACTGGGGAGGGGTCAGTGTGTGTGAGACAGAGGGACCCTCTCTATAATATTATATATCTGTATATAAGGTACTGGGGAGGGGGCTGTGTGTGTGTGAGACAGAGGGACCCTCTCTATAATATTATATATCTGTATATAAGGTACTGGGGAGGGGTCAGTGTGTGTGAGACAGAGGGACCCTCTCTATAATATTATATATCTGTATATAAGGTACTGGGGAGGGGGCTGTGTGTGTGTGAGACAGAGGGACCCTCTCTATAATATTATATATCTGTATATAAGGTACTGGGGAGGGGTCAGTGTGTGTGAGACAGAGGGACCCTCTCTATAATATTATATATCTGTATATAAGGTACTGGGGAGGGGGCTGTGTGTGTGAGACAGAGGGACCCTCTCTATAATATGATATATCTGTATAAAAGGTACTGGGGAGGGGTCAGTGTGTGTGAGACAGAGGGACCCTCTCTATAATATTATATATCTGTATATAAGGTACTGGGGAGGGGGCTGTGTGTGTGTGAGACAGAGGGACCCTCTCTATAATATTATATATCTGTATATAAGGTACTGGGGAGGGGTCTGTGACAGAGGGAACCTCAATAATATAAATCTTTATTATAAGGAACTCGGGAGGGGGTCTGTGTGTGTGACAGAGGGAACCTCTCTATAATATTATATATCTGTATATAAGGTACTGGGGAGGGGTCAGTGTGTGTGAGACAGAGGGACCCTCTCTATAATATTATATATCTGTATATAAGGTACTGGGGAGGGGTCAGTGTGTGTGAGACAGAGGGACCCTCTCTATAATATTATATATCTGTATATAAGGTACTGGGGAGGGGTCAGTGTGTGTGAGACAGAGGGACCCTCTCTATAATATTATATATCTGTATATAAGGTACTGGGGAGGGGGCTGTGTGTGTGTGAGACAGAGGGACCCTCTCTATAATATTATATATCTGTATATAAGGTACTGGGGAGGGGTCAGTGTGTGTGAGACAGAGGGACCCTCTCTATAATATTATATATCTGTATATAAGGTACTGGGGAGGGGGCTGTGTGTGTGTGAGACAGAGGGACCCTCTCTATAATATTATATATCTGTATATAAGGTACTGGGGAGGGGTCAGTGTGTGTGAGACAGAGGGACCCTCTCTATAATATTATATATCTGTATATAAGGTACTGGGGAGGGGGCTGTGTGTGTGAGACAGAGGGACCCTCTCTATAATATGATATATCTGTATAAAAGGTACTGGGGAGGGGTCAGTGTGTGTGAGACAGAGGGACCCTCTCTATAATATTATATATCTGTATATAAGGAACTGGGGAGGGGTCAGTGTGTGTGAGACAGAGGGACCCTCTCTATAATATTATATATCTGTATATAAGGTACTGGGGAGGGGTCAGTGTGTGTGAGACAGAGGGACCCTCTCTATAATATTATATATCTGTATATAAGGTACTGGGGAGGGGTCAGTGTGTGTGAGACAGAGGGACCCTCTCTATAATATTATATATCTGTGTATAAGGTACTGGGAAGGGGTCAGTGTGTGTGAGACAGAGGGACCCTCTCTATAATATTATATATCTGTATATAAGGTACTGGGGAGGGGGCTGTGTGTGTGTGAGACAGAGGGACCCTCTCTATAATATTATATATCTGTATATAAGGTACTGGGGAGGGGTCTGTGACAGAGGGAACCTCAATAATATAAATCTTTATTATAAGGAACTCGGGAGGGGGTCTGTGTGTGTGACAGAGGGAACCTCTCTATAATATGATATATCTGTATATAAGGTACTGTGGAGGGGTCAGTGTGTGTGATACAGAGGGACCCTCTCTATAATATTATATATCTGTATATAAGGAACTGGGGATGGGGGCTGTATGTGTGACAGAAGGAACCTCTCTATAATATTATATATCTGTATATAATGGGATTTTTATTTGACTCAATGGTTACAACACTGAACCTATAAGGAACTGGGGTCTGTGACAGAGGGAACCTCTCTATGATATTATATATATGTATATAAAGTACTGGGGAGGGGACTACATGTGTGTGTGTGTGTGAGACAGAGGGGACCTCCCTATAATATATATCTGTATATAAGGTACTGGGGAGGGGCTGTGTGTGAGGCATAGGGAACCTCTACATTGTGTTAAATTTGTATTAATTAGGTTTTGGCGGGCGTTAGACCTCTCTATAGTACTGCATATCATGAGATGCAATAGGAGGGGAGCAGCAATGTTCTACTGGAAGCTAGCTGAACATGTTGGATGAGCCAATTACAAGAGACATATATGTGCATCCACCAATCTTCAGCTAAATCCCAGTAGTCCATTGCTGCTCTTGAACCTACCCAGGTATGCTTTTAAACTAATGATAGGAAGTGAATTAAGCAACTTAGATAATAGAAGTAAATTGTAATGAATGGTGTTTAAAATTGTATGTTTATTTTGATTAATTAAAGGGACAGTAAAGTCATAATTAGACATTCATGATTTAGACAGAGCATAACATTTTAAACAACTTTCCAATTTACTTATATTATTTAATTTTCTTACTTCTCTTGTTATCCACAGAGGAATATGAGTCAGGAAAAGCTTAGGAGGAGTATTCAAGTTACCTTTGTGCTGCAGTGCATAAAATCTGACCTTTCCCCAACAACAGATGAATAACGGCAAAATAAGGGGAAACTCATAAACCCTGGCGAGTTGAACATGCCAAGCGTCACTAAAATAGATGTATTAATGAAACGCCATGGTGACGAAAGAATATAATGACCTGATCTAAATACCCCTCTACTGCACGACCTCCTTCTATAAGCTGGGAGGGGACCTATTGATATACATAATAGAACTAAATTTCAGCACACTCTTTTAATATTTACAAGCTCCTCAGAGACAAGTTCAGCATGAAAAGCAGGAATCAATCGGTAAAGGACTATCTGTCAAGGGCCCAACTTAAAAAAAAGTAATGGACAAGGATTTGTCCCCAACTAAGGACAATCCCCCACAAGAACAAGGGGAGGATGAGAATGTAACCACTTCTGATACAACAAATAGGGATCTTCTGGCACAAATTAAGACCATTATCCAGGAGGAATTTAAATCAGCATTATCGGAGCTGAAGAAAGATATCAAAGAAATAAGCCACAGAACATCTGATATTGAAGACAAGCTGGAGGATATATCTGAATAGATCCCACAAATTCAGACCACTCTTTTAGACCACTCCATCTACATCAGAAAATTAGAAGATCAAGTAGAAGATCTAGAAAATAGGTCGCATAGATCAAATATAAGAATCCAGAACCTACCAGAAAGCTACAAATCCCTGCAAGAGGATATCACTAATTTGTTTCATGGGTTGGTTCCAGACATAGATGGTCCCGTGCTATTAATGGACAGAGTCCATAGAGCCCTAACTAAACCCTCCCAGTCTATAACTCGAGATCAAAGAGGAAATAATGAAAGCAGCAAGAGCCAAACGCACCCTCAAATTGGAAGGAAATGACATCTAGATATACACGGACTTGTCACCGACTACCTTACGGAGAAGGCAGGAATTGAGAACAGTGGTGCAAGCTCTCATTAAGGAAAAGATTAAATATCGCTGGAATTTCTCCTTCAAACTAACTTTTGTTAACCAGAACAGCACTCATTCCTGTGCATCAGTTGAAAAAGGGATGCAATTATTAACACATCTGAAGATCATCCAAGAATCAGTAGACTCCACATCTTCACCAAAGCAACAAAGAAAATCCCTCCAAAAAGAAAGGTCTACAGTAGGAAGAGGTGGAAAATCCAGAAGAGCCTGAGCAGGAGATTGGAAACAGACCTCTGGCCAGAGAAAAGACACCACCCCCCTGAGGGACTAGACATGGGGGATACTTTGAGTTGCTTACCCCCCTCTGTTTTCCATGTGGGAGGTCAATGAACGGACCCCTAATCTTTATGGGATAATTTTCCCACCTCTTAATACATATGGTTTTCCTGTTACAACAATGTACTCTTCTTTGAATACATAGGAGGTCATTTTATTACCCTTCCCCTTCTACCCCACTCTACCCATACCTTATTCCCTTTCCTTTCCCTAATCTCCCAAAACCTAGTCCCTTCCCCATCCACCCTAACCCCTCAGGTCTTACAGATATGTAATATAAAATTTGTCACCAGGCTTGACTTGGTCAAAAAATGTTATTACTGTTTGCAAAATTGTTTTTGATTATAATGTTTTTGATATGTTATGGTAGTTGGTATGTTTTCCAACTATTAATTAAGCTTATTTTACAGCATGGGTTAAATCGACATATAGAGTAACATAGTAGATAAGGTTGAAAAAAGACTGAAGTCCATCGAGTTCAACCTATACAAATCTAAAATACTTACAAAAAGCTCCAGTTAAGCTTAAATAACCCCACTAAAAGGTGACCCATTTAATACTAGCAATCATATCCATGAATTTTGTTTATATACAGAAATGTATCCAGACTATTTTAAAATGTATCTAGGGTATTGACATTCACTACCTCCTTTGGTAATGAGTTCCACAATTTTATTGCTCTTACAGTGAAAAAACGTTACTGTTGCAGGAGATTAAATCTCCTTTCCTCCAACCTTAAATTGTGACCTCTTGTCAGAAACAATTTTCTTGGAATAAACAGAGCTTCGGCCATCTCTGAATATGGGCCTTGAATATATTTATATAAAGTAATCATGTCACCTCTCAAGCGCCTTTTTTCTAAAGAAAACAGACCCAGTTTGGCTAGCCTCTCCTCATAGGTTAATTTCTCCAATCCCCTTATTAGCTTTGTGGCCCTTCTCTGAACTTTTTCTAGTTCTGCAATATCTTTTTTTGCGATCGTTCCCAAGAACTGCACTCCATACTCAAGGTGAGGTCTTCCCAGGGCTTTATATAGTGACAGAATTATGCTTTCCTCCCTTGAATCAATGCCTCTTTTAATACATGCTAGTATTTTATTAGCCTTTGAAGCCGCTGCCCTGCATTGTGCACCCATCTTTAGCTTGTTATCTATTACTACTCCCAAATCCCTTTCCTCCTCTGTTTGGCTAAGTCTTGTCCCATTTAAAAAATACGTTGCCTGCTTATTTTTACTTCCAAAATGTAGAACCTTGCATTTTTCTGTATTAAATCTCATTTTCCATTTACTTGCCCATATTTCTAATTTTTGCAGATCCCTTTGTAATGAAAGTTCATCCTGCTCTGACCTAATGACCTTACTTAACTTCGTATCATCTGTAAAAATAGAGATGTTGCTATTTAATCCTTGCTCCAAGTCATTTATAAAAATATTAAAAAGAACAGGGCCCAGTACTGATCCCTGGGGGACTCCACTGATTACCTTTGTCCAATCTGAGTATGATCCATTTACTACTACTCGTTGCTCCCTATCTTTTATCCAGTTATTTATCCATGAGCTAATATTTTCAGCTATTCCCAGTCCCTTAATTTTGTGCATTAATCTCTCATGTGGCACTGTATCAAATGCCTTTGCAAAATCTAAGTATATCACATCAACTGATTCCCCTTTATGTATATATTTACTTACTTCCTCGTAGAATCTAATTAGAATCTAATTAGACATGATCAATTTCTCCTAAAACCTTGCTGATTAGAACTCATAATCTTGTTTACACGAATATGCTCATCAATATAATCCCTTATAATCCCTTCAAATATCTTCCCCACTATTGATGTCAGACTAACTGGTCTATTGCTTCCTGAATCATCCCTGCTTCCCTTTTTGAAGAGTGGCACCACATCAGCTTTACGCCAATCCTGGGGTACCATGCCTGAGGATAATGAGTCTTGAAAAATTAAGAGTAGAGGTTTGTCTATAACAGTGCTAAGTTCCCTTAACACCCTTGGGTGTATTCCATCTGGGCCTGGAGTTTTACCTACCTTAATATTATCCAGTTTTTTTCCTGATATCCTCTAAACTTAACCCAGTTAATGGTATGGACTGGCATGTTCTATTTTGTTCCAAAGTATCATCCAATGGTTCCTCTCTTGTGTATAGTGAAGAAAAAAACTGGTTTAGTACCTCAGCCTTCTCCCTGTCATTATTTATCATGCTACCCTCCACGCATTTTAATGTACCTATATTATCCTTCTTAGATTTTTTGCTATTTATGTACTTAAAGAACCTTTTAGGGTCAGACTTAGAGTCCTTTGCAATTAATTTTTAATTTTCAATTTTGGCTAATTTGATTACTTTTTTGCATGCATTGTTACATTCCTTATAAATATTGTATGTTGAGTCTGTTCTATTTTCTTTTTATAATTTAAATGCCCTACGTTTTTTCCTAATTTCTCTTAACACATTTTTATTTATCCACAACGGCTTTGATTTTTTTTTTTTTTTTGTAACCATATGGTATTTGTTGATATGTATATTTATTTAACAAAGTTTTAAATATTATCCATTTATCCTCTGTATTTTTGTTAGAGAATACATTGTCCCAATTTATATTATTTAATGATTTCCTTAAATCATTGAATTTTGCTTTCTTGAAATTAAAAGTCTTAGTTAAACCTTTAAGACACTGCATATGAAAAGAGATTTCAAATGTGACCATGTTATGATCACTGTTACCCAAATGTCCTTTGACTTCTATGTTTGATATTATATCTGTATTGTTTGATAGCACTAAATCCAATATAGCGTTACTCCTAGTTGGCTCCTCTATTAATTGTGACAAGAAGTTATCCCTGAGAACATTTAAAAATCTATCCCCCTTAGCTGAATTACTAGTTTCATTGGTCCAGTTTATATCAGGGTAGTTAAAATCTCCCATAATTAGAGCACTGTTATTAGCAGCCTTACCTATTTGCATTAGTAGTTGAGTTTCCTCCAGGTCACTAATGTTAGGGTGCTTGTAGCATGTTCCTAGTAATATTTTTTTAGGATTTTTCCCCCACTCTTTATTTCAACCCACAGGGTCTCTACATTGTCACTTTTATCATAAATATCTTCCCTTATTGTAGGTTTAAGGTTAGTTTTAATATACATGCAGAATCCTCCACCCATTTTATTATTCCTGTCCCTCCTAAATAAAGTATACCCCTCTAAGTTAAATGCCCAGTCATGTGAATCATCCCACCAAGTTTCAGTTATACTGATAACACCATAGTCCCCTTCTGCAACTAAGAGCGTCAGCTCCCCCATTTTACCTGTTATGCTTCTTGCATTTGTTGCCATACATTTAATTTTCATGTGCTTTCTGCTGTTACTTGGTGTGCTTTCCTATATACTTTTTAATGTGACATTTCTTAAGTCATCCCTTCCTTGAGATATTAAGGGAGTGACATATTCATAGATTGATCTCTCTCTTCTATTGTGTTCTAACTGACCCTCCCCCCCTTTGCCTAGTTTAAAAGGTTCTCTAAACGTGCTACCGTCCTTTCCCCCAACGGGTTCTGGTATCGCTGTTGGTGAGTACCGGCGAGTTGCGCTCCTAACTCTTTTCAAGTTGCAGGTTGGTCCCACACACATTTTATTCTATTTGAAGGTAGGGCCCCTAGCCTCTTTTCTAAGTTCACAGGCTCAAACATTCACTAAACCTACACTTCCAATCCATAAGATTAAGCTGCCTCACACATTTAGATGTTATCATGGCGATTAAAGTAATCTCGCACAATGTTAGGGGGTTAAACTCAAACATTAAAAGGAAGAAGGCCATTCTCAAATATAAAGCGGCGAAAGCCCAAATAGTCATGATGCAAGAAACACATTTCACCTCACAAAGCACACCTAAATTCTGGGACAATCTATTCCCCATAAAATATCACGCCATCAATAAAATTAAAAAATGTGGGGTTTCCCTATTATTACACTTGTCCCTTAATTTTAAAGAAGAGGAAGTTATTAGATATAAAGAGGGAAGATTTATCATTGTAAGAGGCTCTATTCAAAACACCCCGATCCTTATGGCAAATGTGTATGCACCCAATTAAGGACAGGCCCCTTTTATGTCTAAACTAAGTAAACAAATTACACTTTGGAAACTATATAAAACCATTATAGGTGGCAATTTTAACATGACCCTGAACAATCAGTTAGATAGAACTGCCAAAGATACTAACTTAATTGTAGGACATAAAAAATCCTAACAACTTTTGAGGGACTTCCTTTTAGATCAAAATCTTTTAGACAGCTGGAGGGCCATTAATAAAAAATCAAGGGAATACACCTATTTCTCCTCAGTACATAAGACGTTTTCGAGAATCGATTATATTTTAACCAGCCAAATTATGTTACCCCTTATACAATCTGCAAACATTATAGACCTCCTGGTCAGATCATTCGATGGTAGAATTAACCCTAACAGGGGAACTTAACCCAAATAGAACTAGATATTGGTCCCTATATCCTAGCCTACTTAAAAACCAAGAGGTCCTACAAAAAATTAAGCAGGGGATCACAGAGTTTATTTCTATTAATGAAGGATCCACCTCAAATCCAATTTATGTCTGGGGAGCGCTGAAACTATTTGTCAGAGGTCTCCTAATTTCGGAATCCAACAAAATTAAAAAAACTAAACAGAACCACAATAGATGAGCTAAGAACAGAAATCTCTACACTTAAGACACAAGTCATACAAAAACCAAGTAAAGACATAATTAAAAAACTTAAAGATAAAAATGAAGCTTTAAGCCAAATTCTTGACAAAGAGGCTGTTCAAGCTATCAAACTCATAGATACCAAATACTATATATATGGTAATAAACCAGACAAAATGCTAGCTAACAAATTAAAAGAGATAACTCGAAACACGTCAATCCCTCAGATACAATTAGAAGTTTGAATAACCACTAACGACCCTCTAAAAATTGCAAACGCATTCGCAGATTTCTATAGCAAATTATATAATCTCCCTAGAGCAATGCAAATCCAGATAAAGATAAAGAACTAGAGAATTTCCTTGAATCATCCCAAATTCCACAAATAACACCAGAAGATACAGATTCCCTGAATGCCCCAATAACGATTCAGGAAGTCGCTATAGCCATCAAGAGCCTTAAGAGAAATAAGACACCAGGCCCGGATGGGTTTGTGGGGTCTTTCTATAAAAAGCTTCAGCTTCACATTGCCCCACAGTTAGTCATATTATTTAATTTAATCATGCAAGGCACAGCGATTCCCCCAGACATGCTCTTGGCTCGCATTTCAGTCATCCCAAAACCTGGTAAAAGTTTACAATTCTGTCAAAATTACCGACCTATCTCCCTTATTAATCAAGATATTAAAATACTCACCAAAATATTAGCAAATAGACTGAATACCATTATCACGAGGCTAATACACACAGATCAGGTCGGTTTCATTAGACAAAGAGAGGCGCCAGATAATATACGAAAAATTATTAATTTGATAAATTATGCAAAAACGAAAGAAATGCCTTGTCTGTTCCTATCTTTGGATGCAGAGAAGGCATTTGATAGGATAAACTGGGACTACCTACAAGCTATCTTAATGAAATTCGGAATTAAAGGGCCCTTTCATGATGCAATTTTTGGGACTATACTCACACCCTGAGGCGTTTGTAAGACTAGCAGGATACCAATCTAAAGGAATTCAAATTCAAAATGGAACCAGATAGGGGTGTCCCCTACCCCCCCTCATATTTGCATTGAATATTGAACCTCTAGCAGTCAAGATTAGAGACAACCCAGATATAACGGGAATCCCTTTAAATTCACAAAATTACAAGATTTCACTGTTCGCAGATGATATCATTCTCTCACTAAACAAACCTCTAATTTCACTTCCACCACTTTACTCAATAATACATACATTTGGCCAATTATCAGGATACAAAATTAAAGAAGGGAAATGTGAAGCCCTCAGCATACAAATCCCTCAAAACACGAAAAAACTGTTGGAAATAAACTTCTCCTTCCAATGGACCAAAAACGCTCTCAAATATTTGAGAATAAACTTAACCACTAATGTACACAATCTATTTAAAGAAAACTACACCCCAATGTTCGGAGATATAAGAAAAAGAATGGAGCAATGGTGTAAATTCAAAATCTCGCTGTACAGTAGAATTGTTGTGACCAAGATGACAATATTACCTAAACTCTTATATTTGTTTCGATCTCTACCAATTTCGATCCCACTGAGTGAACTTCATAAGATGCAGAAGGAAATACTGAGTTTTATTTGGCAATGGAAAAAAACTCGCATTAGCAAGGGTCTGATGACAAGAAATAGGAAAGAGGGAGGAATTGGAGTGCCTAACTTGATATCATATTTTTATGCAGCTAGGATGACACAGACATTACATTGGAGTATACCTGATAGAACTTAACAATGGGTGGAGATAGAGGCCAATATGATTGAGATAGATCAGATCTTTAACCTACTATGGGTCCCTAGACAAAGTAGACCCCACAGGGAGAAAATATTTATAGCAATAGAGCATACCTTAAGACTATGGGACGTATTAACTTGCAAGTTTCCTTTAATCAGCCCTAAATCTATTCTAATGCCGTTGGTCACCTTAGGTTCCTCAATTGACAAAGTCGTCAAACAGAAATGGTTCAATAAAGGACTATATAGAATAGCAGACGCTCTTATACAGAATAAACATATCACATTCAAACAATATGCTGGGTTGGAGACCTCTGACAAGCACTTGTGGTTTCATTATTTACAATTAAAATCGAGATTACAAGAGGTTTTGGGGAAGGAGACAAATCCAACCAAAACCGAATTTGAAAAAATATACTTAGATAAGCAAGGTTCACAAAACACAATTTCTAAACCATACTCCATTTTCAATGGGGAGGTGAGAGACCATAAGCCTGCATTTATAATGAAATGGGAATGGGAGTTGAACAATACCGGGACAATGGAAGAATGGGAAACAAACCTATATAAAGGCATGTCCTTTTCAGTTAATGCATTCTTAAAAGAAAATTTTATGAAGGTAGCATTTGGGTGGTAATTTTACCCCACAAGATTCCATGATAGGGCTAACCCAGATAGTAACTTCAATTACAGAGGATGTGGGGAGCAAGGGACATACATTCACATGTGGTGGCAATGCCCTAGGATTAATGGATTATGGGACCAGACCTCTCATTTCCTTAACCGCCTATTCTCAAAAGAAATCACGCTCATACCTGAGCAGGCCCTACTCCATTTCCCGGTAGAAAACATACTCACTCACCAGTGCAAACTAACTGCAATGATATGTACGGTCACAAGGCTTTGCATAGCTAGATTCTGGAGGGCAGTCCCCCCATCATTTGACTACATTCTTCAAAAACTGGAATATCACTATCATATGAGTAGCTTAATAGCTACTTTATTAGATAAACACAATCAATTCATCACAAATTGGGAACCATACATAATGTACTATGAAGAGGTGAGAAGTAATGTTAGAAGGGGAATACACTCAAACCAGTGACCTGTGAACATGGTGGAAATGGTTGGAATGCGGCCTAATCAGTGAAGCCCATGGCCTCTAGTTATGAAGCCGTCTACTTGCCTGCATTCGCCGGCCCAATACGCTCGCCTAAGCTCGCCTACCATCGCCGCCGCGGACCTGAATACGTTCGCCAAAGTTATCAAAAAAGCTGTCAAGAAGCTGCGCACCAAGTACGGAGCGATGAGCAGCGGACTGTTGTTAACTGACAGTCATTGATCTCGCTGCTCATCGGCTTCTTCACAGCTTTCTTGATAGCCTGTCACTAAGCACCCACACTAAACTACACTGTTTTACCCCCTAAACTGCCGCTCCCGGAGCCCCCCGCACCTAAATAAAGTTATTACCCCCTAAACCGCCGCTCCTGGACCCCGCCGCAACTATAATAAATGTATTAACCCCTAAACCACCGCTCCCGGACCCCGCCGCCACCTACATTATACCTATTAACCCCTATCCTGCCCCCCACTACACCGCCGCCACCTATATTCAAGTTATTAACCCCTATCCTGCGGATCCCGCAACTAAATACATTGTTTAACCCCTAAACCGCCACACCCGGAGCCCACCGCCACCTACATTACATTTATTAACCCCTATCCTGCCCCCCACTACACCGCCGCCACCTACATTAAACTCATTAACCCCTAAACCGCCGCTCCCGGACCCCGCCACAACTAAATTAAATGTTTAACCCCTAAACCGCCGCTCCCGGACCCCGCCGCCACCTATAATAAACTTATTAACCCCTATCCTGACCCACTATACCGCCACCACCTATATAAAACTTATTAACCCCTAAACCTAAGTCTCACACTAACACTAACACCCCCCTAACTTTAATATTATTTTAATAAATCTAAATAATATTACTCGTATTAACTAAATTAATCCTATTTAAAACTAAATACTTACCTGTAAAATAAACCCTAAGATAGCTACAATATAACTAATAATTATATTGTAGCTATTTTAGGATTTATTTTTATTTTACAGGCAACTTTGTATTTATTTTAACTAGGTAGAATAGTTATTAAATAGTTATTAACTATTTAATAACTACCTAGCTAAAATACTTACAAAATTACCTGTAAAATAAATCCTAACCTAAGTTACAATTAAACCTAACACTACACTATCATTAAATTAATTAAATAAATTAACTACAATTACCTAAAATTAAATTAAATTAAATAAACTAAACTATAGTACAAAAAACAACAACACTAAATTACAGAAAATAAAAAGAATTACAAGAAGTTTAAACTAATTACACCTAATCTAAGCCCCCTAATAAAATAATAAAGCCCCCCCAAAATAAAAAAATGCCCTACCCTATTCTAAATTACAAAGTAACCAGCTCTTTTACCAGCCCTTAAAAGGGCTTTTTGCGGGGCATTGCCCCAAAGTAATCAGCTCTTTTACCTGTAAAAAAAATACAACCCCCCAACATTAAAACCCACCACCCACATACCCCTACTCTAACCCACCCAAACCCCCCTTAAAAATCTAACACTAACCCCCTGAAGATCACCCTACCTTGAGCCGTCTTCACCCAAACGGGCCGAAATCTTCATCCAAGTAGCACAGAAGAGGTCCTCCATCCAGCAGAAGTCTTCATCCAGGCGGCATCTTCAATCTTCATCCATCCGGAGTGGAGCGGAGCCATCTTCCAAGGAGCCGACGCAGAGCCATCCTCTTCAACCGACGACTGAACGACAAATGACGGTTCCTTTAAGGGACGTCATCCAAGATGGCGTCCCTCGAATTCCGATTGGCTGATAGGATTCTATCAGTCAATCGTAATTAAGGTAGGGAAAATCTGATTGGCTGGATTGTTCCAATCAGCCAATAGAATGCGAGCTCAATCCGATTGGCTGATTGGATCAGCCAATTGGATTGAACTTCAGTCTGATTGGCTGATTGAATCAGCCAATCAGATTTTTCCTACCTTAATTCTGATTGGCTGATAGAATCCTATCAGCCAATTGGAATTCGAGGGACGCCATCTTGGATGACGTCCCTTAAAGGAACCGTCATTCGTCGGTTGAAGAGGATGGCTCCGCGTCGGCTCCTTGGAAGATGGCTCCGCTCCGGATGGATGAAGATTGAAGACGCCGCCTGGATGAAGACTTCTGCTGGATGGAGGACTTCTGTGCCACTTGGATGAAGATTTCGGCCCGGTTGGGTGAAGACGGCTCAAGGTAGGGTGATCTTCAGGGGGTTAGGGTTAGGTTTTTTTAAGGGGGGTTTGGGTGGGTTACAGTAGGGGTATGTGGGTGGTGGGTTTTAATGTTGGGGGGGTTGTATTTTTTTTTACAGGTAAAAGAGCTGATTACTTTGGGGCAATGCCCTGCTAAAAGCCCTTTTAAGGGCTGGTAAAAGAGCTGGTTACTTTGTAATTTAGAATAGGGTAGGGCATTTTTTTTATTTTGGGAGCTTTATTATTTTATTAGGGGGCTTAGATTAGGTGTAATTAGTTTAAACTTCTTGTAATTCTTTATTATTTTCTGTAATTTAGTGTGGGGGGGGTTGTACTATAGTCTAGTTTATTTAATTTAATTTAATTTTAGGTAATTGTAGTTAATTTATTTAATTAATTTAATGATAGTGTAGTGTTAGGTTTAATTGTAACTTAGGTTAGGATTTATTTTAGCTAGGTAGTTATTAAATAGTTAATAACTATTTAATAACTATTCTACCTAGTTAAAATAAATACAAAGTTGCCTGTAAAATAAAAATAAATCCTAAAATAGCTACAATATAATTATTAGTTATATTGTAGCTATCTTAGGGTTTATTTTACAGGTAAGTATTTAGTTTTAAATAGGATTAATTTAGTTAATACGAGTAATATTATTTAGATTTATTAAAATAATATTTAAGTTAGGGGGGGTTAGGGTTAGTGTTAGACTTAGGTTTAGGGGTTAATAATTTTAATATAGGTGGCGGCGGTATGGGGGGGCAGGATAGGGGTTATTAACTTTAATATAGGTGGCGGCGGGGTCCGTGAGCGGCGGTTTAGGGGTTAAACAATTTATTTAGTTGCGGTGGGGTCCGGGATACGCAGGATAGGGGTTAATAAGTTTATGTAGGTGGTGGCGGTATAGGGGAGGCAGATTAGGGGTTAATATGTATAATGTAGGTGGCGGCGGGGTCCGGGAGTGGCAGTTTAGGAGTTAACATGTTTAATATAGTTGCGGCGGTGTCAAGGAGCGGCAGTTTAGGGGTTAATAAGTTTATTTAGTTGCGGCGGTGTAGGGGGGTCAGATTAGGGGTGTTTAGACTCGGGGTACATGTTAGGGTGTTAGGTGCAGACATCTCCCATAGGAATCAATGGGATATCGGGCAGCAGCGAACATGAGCTTTCGCTATGGTCAGACTCAAAATTGATTCCTATGGGATCCGCCGCCTCCAGGGTGTCGGATTGAAATCCAGGTATGCTGGCCCGGAATAGTGGCGAGTGTACCTGGTAGGTATTTGATAACTACCAAAAGTAGTCAGATTGTGCCGAACTTGCGTTCAGAACCTCTGTAGTGATGTAACCATCGATCTGTGTCGGACTGAGTCCGGCAGATCGTAGGTGACGTCACTATATTCTACTTTTTGCCAGGCAGTAGGGCTTGATAACTAAGACGAATCAGCCTCGCCACAAATACACTGCGGAATTCCAGTGTATTTGCGGTTTACGGCTTGATAACTAGAGGCCCATAGCTTTGTTCTAGTAATTGCTCTTATAAGTGACCGCCTATTGATTTGAAATTGGAATGTGCAACTGATGAAGTATCTTTGTACCCTGCTTAAGATCTATGTCGTACTGAATTATTTGCCTGTACTGTGAAATATGAAGAAAAAAAAAAAAACTAATAAAAAAGTTTTCATTAATTTTTTTTTGGAAATGATCAGATCTATTCTGCCCCTAGTTCAAAAGGGTCAGTTCATGATGACAATAGACTTGAAGGATGTCTACCTTCATGTGCCAATCCACAGGGATCACTTCAGGTTCCTGAGATTTGCGTTTCTGGACCAACATTTCCAGTGTGTGGCCCTTCCCTTTGGTCTGGAGACGGCCCAGAGAGTCTTTACAAAGGTTCTGGGGGGCGCTGCTTGCAGTAGCCAGATCCAGAGGCATTGCTGTGGTGCCCTATCTGGACGATATCCTAGTCCAGGCGCCGTCGTTCAGTCTCGCAGAGGATCACTCGAGGGCCCGTCTTCTTTTGCTCCAATCTCATGATTCCCAGCAACAGGGTGGAGTTCCTGGGAACGATAATAGATGCTATATCCATGAGGATATTTCTCACAGATCAGTGACGCAGGAAGATTGCGTCCGCCTGTCTTGCCCTTCAGTGCTACTCCAGTCCCTCTGTGGTTTAGAGTATGGCGGTGATCGGGCTCATGGCTTCCAGCATCAATGTCATTCCATTCGCCAGGTTCCATCTCAGACTTCTTTAGTTGTGCATGTTGAGACAGTGGAACGGCGATCATACAGACCTATCCCAGCAGATTTCTTTGGAAGAGGGACTTCCTCTCTTGGTGGATCCATCTGGAACAACTGTCCCAAGGGACATCCTTCCTGAGACTGTCCTGGGAGATTGCGACCACGGACGCGAGTCTGGCAGGATGGGAAACTGTTTGGGGTGCCAGGATGGCACAGGGCTTAGTCTTGGCCAAGAGAGGGTTTTCTAAAAGAGGAAGACGGTCACTCGTCACATCTATCATAAGGTGTGGAGGACTTACTTGTCCTGGTGTGAGAAGAATGGATATCTTTGGCACAAGGTTAAGGTATCCATGATTCTGTCCTTTCTCCAGGATGGACTAGAGAAGGGGCTTACCGCCAGTTCCTTGAAGGGACAGATTTCAGGAATTCTGTTCTGTTACACAAGAGGTTCACTGAGCTTTCTGATATTCAGTCTTTTTTGTTCAGGCTTTGTCTAGAATCAGGCCTGTTTTTAGACAATCCGCTCCTCCTTGGAGCTTGAACTTGGTTCTGAAGGTGTTGCAGAGGGTTACGTTTGAACCTATGCACTCTGTTGACATTAAGATTCTTTCCTGGAAGGTTCTATTTCTGTTGGCTATTGCATCGGCATGCAGAGTATCTGAGTTGGCGGCCTTGCAATGTGAGCCTCCTTATCTGGGTTTTCACGCTGATAAGGCTGTTCTTGGCACTGGTTTGGGATTTCTTCCCAAGGTTGTGTCTAACCGTAACATCAATCAGGAAATTGTTGTTCCTTCTTTGTGTCCTAACCCCTCTTCTCCTAAGGAGAGGTTACTTCACAATTTGGATGTGGTTCAAGCTTTGAAGTTCTATCTTAAGGCTACGAAGGATTTCAGACAGACTACATCTCTTTTTGTGGTGTATTCAGGGAAGCACAAGGGGCAGAAAGCCTCTGCAACTTCTTTGTTCTTTTGCTTGAGGAACATGATTTGCTTGGCCTATGAGATATCGGGACATAAGCCTCCTCAGAGGAACACGGCTCATTCAACTAGAGCTGTGACTTCTTCGTGGGCCTTCAAGAATGAGGCCTCTATGGAGCAGATTTGTAAGGCGGCTACCTGGTCCTCCTAACATACCTTTACAAAAATTTTAAATTTTTACATTTTTGCTTCGGCAGAAGCAGTTTTTGTGAGAGAGGTTTTACAGACTGTGGTGCCCTAAGATTAGGGTCTGCCTCTTGCCCTCCCATTTTCATTCAGTGTCCTCTAGAGCTTGGGTATTTGTTCCAACAAGTAATGAATGAAGCCGTGGACTCTCTTCCCCTTTAGATGGAAAATATAAATTATGCTTACCTGATAATTTCATTTCCATCATGGGGAGGAGAGACCGCGGCTCCCGCACATTGCTTCGGTGGGTGGCCTAAATTTAGTGTGTTCTTCTGGCACCATTTATACCCTGATATTTCTCTTACTGTTCCTTGTTTCCTTAGAATGACTGGGGGATGAGGGAAGTGGGGGGAGGTATTTAAGCCTTTGGCTGGGGTGTCTTTGCCTCCTCCTGGTGGCCAGGTTCTTATTTCCCACAAGTAATTAATGAAGCTGTGGACTCTCCTCCCCACGATGTAAATGAAATTATCAGGTAAGCATAATTTATATTTTTCGTATCCAGTGATGAGGAATATGGCTTGTATTCTACAATATCTCTTCCTACTGGCTTAACATAATGTGTTTGAAGTGTTTGTGGCAAAGAAGATACTCCACATCTTTTATTTAACATGGCATGGTTTTCATCAATCTGCTCCTTACTAGCGAACATGATTTTAATATTCTGAACATTTTTGGTGGCAACTTGATAAAACTCTTTGGTCCTATTCATTACAGTTCCTCCAAGGCAAGCCCTCCATACAGTTCTTTTGACTGTGCCACCAATTTCATCAACCACACCCTTTCCATTCACCACACAGCTTGTAATAACCAATTTGCCTAGGGACTTTGGGATCAGCTGATCATATTTGTGAAAATGATTTGCACTTCCTATTCAATCAACTTCCTCATCAGGGAGGCAAACAATGAAGAAGAAAAAAAACATTAAAAGTGGGAACTGAACAGAATGTTGTGATTCTGTTACCAGCATATGATGATTCTGTTACTAGCAAATGGGTGACTCCGTTACCACAAATTATGAGATAAAAACATATCTTAGAACTACCTCCTTTTGGTATTGAGCTTTCATTGAGGAACCTCAATATAAACCTGAATTTCATGGTACATAAGTAACATTTTGAAGAAGTAATACAACTCAGTAGTCAGATGATTATTTCACCTGTGCTCTAGTTTAGATAGCCACAAAATCGGGCCTGTTAAGCAGGCCTTAGGACTGGTTTGAAAACCAGTGAGATAGAGCATACACTTTTAAACAACTTTCCATTTTACTTCATTTATCGAAATTGCTTTGTTCTCTTGGTATTCTTTCTTGAAAAGCATACTTAGGCCTGGACAGGGTGAGACATGACAAGAGTGAGAAGATCTACCCATCATCCCAAAGCAATCTGATAGAAGCCTAGCATTGGCTACTCCCGGAACAGCTCTGACGTCTGATGCTGATTCTCTGTGGCCGCTGATTGGCTGAACGGACCCCGTGACCTGACGTCTCCACGCACTGCTGTGTATGTCTGTCGGGTGACCTAAAGTCCCGTCCCGCTCTACTAGGCATCCTCATATGCCGCTATCCTTGTGAGTATACCCCATCACGGGCTGCCTCATTGTTTGCCTTATCTGGTTGTTACGATACTGTCCCATGAGGCGCCTCTCTCTTTCTCTTTGATTCACAGGCACCTACCTTCACTATACAAGAGTGCTGCCTGCTTCTTCAGAAGATTCTGGGAACATCCACCTACTGAACGCCTTTCTGAACTTTGCGCACCTCATATAGAGACTTGATTTACTCTATATTTATTGTTTTCATAGAACGATGAAGGCAATCCTGAATCTGCACCCACATGGAACGGAGTTGCCGGAGATGCTCCTCCAAAGCCGGAATAACCTGAGACATGAATGAATCGGGCAACAAGGATGGTTGAAACCCATAATTCGCCATGAACGGGGATAACTTTGAGGAAGCATTAATAGCACTATTACGAGCAAACTCTGCCCAAGGTAACAGTTCAGACCAATTATTGTGGTGATCTGAGACATAGCAACGGAGGAACTGTTCCAGACCTTGATTAGACCGTTCCGCAGCCCCTTTGGATTGAGGGTGATATGCCGAGGAGAAGGAGAGCTGGATCCCCATTTGAGCACAAAAGGAACGCCAAAATCTGGAGACAAACTGGCTACCCCGGTCCGACACTATCTCCTTGGGTAACCCATGTAAATGGAAGACCTCACAGGCAAAAATTGAAGCAAGCTCCTGAGCGGTAGGCAATTTCTTCAAGGGAATGCAATGTGACATTTTAGAAAAACGGTCAACCACCATAAGGATAACAGTATTGCCATTGGAAACAGGGAGCTCGACAATGAAGTCCATGGAAAGATGTGTCCAAGGACGCTCACCATTAGCAATAGGTTGAAGAAGACCCACAGGAAGACGTCGAGGAGTCTTATTCTGTGCACAAACTGAGCAGGAGGCAACATACGCAGCAACATCAGAACAAAGATCTGGCCACCAGAATTGTCGAGTGACAGACCAAATCATTTGGTTCTTGCCTGGGTGACCTGCGGCTTTAGAATAGTGGTAAGTGTGCAAAAGTTTAGTTTGAAGATTCTCAGGAACAAAACACTTACCACTAGGTTTCTCAGGAGGTGCATTGGTTTGTGCAGCCAGGATCTCCTCCCCCAAGGGAGAAGTCAAATTAGTACGTATGGTAGCCAAAATATGGTCAGGAGGTATAACAGGAGTAGGTACAGACTCCTCCTTGGACAGAGGTGAAAATTGTCGAGAGAGGGCATCAGCCCTAACATTCTTACTACCAGGCAGGTAGGAGACCACATAATTAAACCGAGACAAAAATAGCGCCCATCTGGCCTGTCGGGGCGACAAACGTATACCTTCAGATAGATAAGTTAAATTCTTGTGGTCAGTAAGAATGAGCACTGGCATGCTAGTACCCTTGAGAAGATGCCTCCATTCCTTGAGTGCCAAAATAATGGCCAGTAATTCCCTGTCGCCAATTTCATAATTGCACTCTGCTGGACACAATTTCTTAGAGAAGAAACCACACGGATGCAAGGAACCGTCAGGTGTAGGACGTTGAGACAAGAGAGCACCTACTCCAGTCTCAGACGCATCGACCTCAAGAACGAAAGGCAGGACAGGGTTAGGATGAGCCAGAACTGGAGCAGCAGCAAAGGCAGTCTTAAGACTATCAAAGGCCCTAATGGCAGTAGGTGACCAATGGAGTGGATCATTCTCTTTACGTGTCATGTCAGTGATAGGTTTGACCAAGGAAGAAAAGCTTTTAATAAACTTTCTATAGTAATTGGCGAACCCCAAAAAACGTTGAATAGACCGAAGACCAACTGGGCGAGGCCACTGCAGAACTGCAGATAACTTGTCAGGATCCATGGAGAACCCTGAAACGGAGATAACATAACCTAGGAAGGTTACTTGAGTCTGATGGAACTCACATTTCTCAAGTTTACAAAACAGGCCGTTCTCACGTAGTCTCTGAAGAACCCGTGTAACATCAGAACGATGAGCCTCAAGTGTGGGTGAGTGTATGAGGATGTCGTCTAAGTACACCACAACACACTGTTGCAACATATCTCGTAGGACATCATTAATAAATTCCTGGAAAACAGCAGGACCATTACATAGGCCAAAGGGCATTACAAGATACTCATAATGCCCTCTCCTGGTGTTAAATGCTGTTTTCCATTCGTGGCCCTCCTTGATCCTAACGAGATTGTACGCTCCTCTCAAATCAAGCTTAGTAAAGACTGTAGCTCCCTTGAGGCGGTCAAAGAGTTCCGTAATGAGCGGAATAGGGTAAGCATTCTTAATGGTAAGATGATTAAGACCCCTATAATCGATGCATGGTCTTAACTCGACACCCTTTTTCTTCACAAAGAAGAAACCAGCCCCTGCAGGAGAGCAGGATTTGCGGATGATCCCCCGCGACAGAGCAACGGAAACATACTACTCCATAGCACAATTCTCTGCAACAGACAGAGGGTAAACCCGGCCCCGAGGAGGAATGGCTCCGGGTTGCAGGTCTATGGCACAATCGCAAGACCGGTGAGGAGGCAACGTACCGGCACGCACCTTGTCAAAAACGTCTAGGAACTCCCGGTACTCCTCTGGCAATTGAGATACCAAAGAAGTGCACAAGACTTTAACTGGTTTATGAAGACAAGTGGAAATACATTGCGGAGACCACAACAAAATTTCTGACCTGCGCCAGTCGAGACTGGGATTGTGCTTTTGGAGCCAGGGATAACCCAGAACAACCGGAAAATGCGGAGAGTTTATCACCTGGAACTGGAGGGTTTCAAAATGTAGAGTCCCAACAGCCATGGACAACGCAGCGGTTTCGTGAGTAACGAGTGCGGGCTGAAGGGGCCTGCCATAAATGACCTCAATAGCAAGCGGAACGGACCGACGCAAAACAGGAATGGAGTGCTTCGATACAAAAGCACTGTCAATAAAATAGCCCGCAGCACTGGAGTCAACAAGAGCCTGGGTGACTATGGAGGAGTCCACCAAGGAAAGGACAACCGTAACCAAAGGTTTCTCCTTTAGCGGTTCCGGGGACAAGGATAAACCACCTAAGGTCTGCCCCCGATAGGACCTTAGGTGTAAGCGTTTCCCGGCCATGTAGGACAAGACTTCAAAAGGTGGCCCTGTAACCCACAATAGAGGCAGAGCCCCTCCCTCCTCCTAAAGGCCCTCTCCGCCACGGAGAGATGTGTGAATCCCAACTGCATCGGCTCAGCAGTACCTGGTGACTCGGGACCAGGAGGCATGAGAGGAGAGGGAGACATGGGTGGGAATGAACACATAGGAGACAACGGTACAGGAGGCTTCCACAAGCGCTCCTTAAAAGAAGGCCTCTCACTTAGTCTGATGTCAATTAGGATCAAAAAAGACACCAATGCCTCGAGATCCTCTGGTAAATCTCTGGCATCAACTTCGTCTTTAATCGCATCAGAGAGCCCATGAAAGAAGGTGGCAACAAGGGCTTCATTGTTCCAGCCTACCTCTACTGCAAGCGTACTGAACTCAATGGTATACTGAGCAACAGATCTTGTACCTTGCTGAATGGACATGAGTAGTTTAGCAGCAGAGGAGGAGCGAGCTGGAACATCAAATACCCTTCGAAAGGAGTCCACAAATTCAGGGTAATTTGAAATCACAGGTTTATTAGTCTCCCACAAGGGATTAGCCCAGGCAAGAGCTGTGTCAGAGAGTAACGAGATGAGAAATCCCACCTTAGCTCTGTCAGAGAGAAACGCCTGAGGTAACATCTCAAAGTAAATGCCCACCTGGTTCAAAAACCCTCTGCACTGATTAGGATCGCCTCCATATCGCTGAGGTAGAGGTGCAGAATCGGACATGCTCCTGGTAGGCATAGGTGCAGCAGTGGAAACAGGAGCAGCCATAACTTGCGGGACACTTTGGTCCAAATGTGGTCCAAATGTGCAGTGCGAGTCAGCAGGGTTTGCAGGGCTAGTGCAAGTTGATCCAAGCGGTGACCCTGTTCATCCATCCTGGAAATTATGGCAGGTAAAGGTGGATTATTAGCACCATCAGGATTCATGGCCCTTGCGTAATGTCAGGGTGCCAGGAATCAGACTGAGACGAGAAGTGCAAAAATAATCACACCTTTATTAATAGCAAAAAATAATAAAAAGTCCACAAGTCAAATAACAAGCCAGGAATCAAAACCAGAGCTGGTAGTCAGACAAGCCGAGTCAGGAGCCAAAGCGAGTAGTCAGACGAGCCGGAATCAGGAACAAGGAGAACAGCAGAGTCAGGAACAAGCCAGGGATCAGGAACCAGGAAGGACGTCAGACAGCCAGGTAATACACAGGAGCTCTCACAAACAGGTCTGAGACAACGCAAGGGCAAAGCATACTGAACAGAATCCCTTTAAATAATAAGTGATGACATCACAATTCTGAGACTGCATCCTGTCTCACATGGATGATGTAAACCAGTCTGGCCATAAAAGGAAGTGCAGGAAGTGAGCAGCATCCCCCACAATGCACCATAGTCAGGAAGAGAGGTGAGTAAAATGGCTGCCAGCAGCACATGGCAAACAAGTCAGGAAAAAACCCTGACAATAAGTACTTAAAATTTTACCGCTTTCTTTCTGCACGCTCCGCGTCTAATGCACCCAGCTTAGCCTCACTTCCATTAGTTTTGTCACAAATAATTCCAATAAACAGATTTCACCAGGCAAAAAATAATATTAAACTATTCCATATGTAAAAGAACAAGTACACAGGTACACAAGTAGGCCTAACGCATTTCCGCTGTCTAGTTTGCTGTATTCATAGACCCTAGTGTATAAACACCGACAGGTAACCTTTATAACCCCCTCAACATTGTGACGTTAGCTCAAAGCACAATTAACTCTTTGCACTCTATTAAAATATGAACAGCAATGTTATATCAAATAATCCTTTTTTCACACCTATTTGCATTCCTATATTTAGGGACATATACATTGCATATTTAACAATACACAATATTGTATCATTCTTTATAATGCTACTATAGTTTAGTTTACTTGTGTCGTAAAGACAATTAAGCAAACTTCAATCCATATTATTCTACGCTTTCTTCATAGAATTGCATTGTAATAACCAAGATCAAAACGCTATACATATGTTCTATAGATGCGTCAATGGACGCTGCCGTGCTTTTGATCACATTAGAATTACTAAAACGTTTAGAACGCATATAACAGATGAGGAATTTGAGGTGAAGAGATGCTTTAATTGCACTGCGGATCTTGTAATATATATGGTTGAATGTACAAAACATATGGGTCAATATATTGGAATGACAACTTGAGATGTACGAACTTGCATTCATGAACATTTGTCATATATTGAAAATAACAATCCTTGTTCTGCTTTGGCCAAGCAATTCATTGATGAGCATCAACAAAGTGTTAAAACCTTCCAATAGAATGCAATTGAGATGGTTAATAGACCAATAAGAGGAGGGGATAAACTTAAAGGGACAGTCAAGTCCAAAAAAAACTTTCATGATTCAGATAGGGCATGTCATGCTGTGCTGCTTTAGCCATTGCTAGGGGCGCTGCATCTCCTTCCCTGCTTGTTGCCAGGGGCAGTGTTGGGTCTGGATGCGTGTGGCGCTGACGTCATCGCCGCACGCTCATAATGCCGGTCAGACCTCTGTGGCGCGAATCCTGCGCCTATTTAAAATTGTTACAAATGATCTGTCACTGCCCAAGTATAGGTGTTACTTTTTGTGCTCCTGGGTGTGACAGATTGTTTTATCTATGTGCCTTATTACAGTTACTGAACCTGCCTGTCTGACTACTCTACCTGCTTTACCCCTTAACTGCTGGATTTAAATACCGTTACTGAACCTGCCTGTCTGACTACTCTACCTGCTTTACCCCTTAACTGCTGGATTGAATTACTATTGCTGAACCTGCCTGTCTGACTACGCTACCTGCATTACCCCTTAATTGCTGTATGGTATTACTGTTGCCGAACCCTGCCTGCCTAACCATTCTAGTGGTGTGCCCTTGGACTGCTTTACTGTTGCCAAACTCTACCTGCCTGACAATTCTAGTGGTGTGCCCTTGGCCTGCTTTACTGGTGCCAAACCCTGCCTGCCTGACCATTCTAGTAGTTCATCCTTGGAGTGCTCTGCTGTTGCCGCTGGGGACTGTCCTGCCTGTGGTGAGTGCCGCCTTCCTCATCTCACTAACTTTCTATGCTCTGGGATATTCCCTATCATTCCGGCTCGACGCCGGGATAAAAAGACTACTGGCCGAGTTTGGTCTGAAAGAGGAGTATCCCACGAGCGTTGCAGGGCATGTAATTTTAAACAACTTTCCAATTTACTTTTATCACCAATTTTGCTTTGTTCTCTTGGTATTCTTAGTTAAAAATGTAACCTAGGAGGTTCATATATATAATTTCTTAGACCTTGAAGGCCGCCTCTAATCTAAATGCATTTTGACAGTTTTTCACCACTAGAGGGAATTAGTTCATGCGTTTCACATAGATAACATTGAGCTCATGCATGTGAATTTATTGTGGAGTGATCACTGATTGGCTAAAATGCAAGTCTGTCAAAATAACTGAAATAAGGGGACAGTCTGCAGAGGCTTAGATACAAGGTAATCACAGAGGTAAAAAGTGTATTATTATAACTGTGTTGGTTATGCAAAAATGAGGAATGGGTAATTAAGGGATTATCTATCTTTTAAAAAAACTAAAATTCTGGTGTTGACTGTCCCTTTAGCATCCTTAGGAGACAAAAGGTATACTGGATTTTTAAATTAAATACCCAGGTACCGAAAGGATATAATTCAGAACATGATATAATAAACTTTTGGGAATGAATAGAAATATGAATACTAAATAGATATATATGTATAGTGTTCTGATTTTGGTTGTTACAATGTAGTTCTATAAAGAAAGTGTAGAATTATATGGATTTAAGTTGCTTAAATGTCTTTAACACACAAGTCTAAACTATAGTAACATTGTAAAGAATGTTACAATATTGCGTATCGTTAAATATGAAATATATATGTCTTAGATCCATAAATATAGGAATGCAAAGAGGTGTGAAAAACAGAATGATTATTTGATATAACATTGCTGCTTGTAATTTTAATAAGGAGTGCAAGGAGTCAAATGTGCATTTGGTTGACGTCACATTGTTGAAGGGGTTATAAAGGTTACCTGTCTGTGTTTATACACTAGGGTCAATGAATATGGCAAACTAGACATCCGAAACGCGTCAGTCCTACTTGTGTACCTGTGTACTTTTTCTTTTACATATGGAATAAATAGTTGAATCTTATTTTTTTTCCTGGTAAAATCTGTTTATTGTATATGTATGTATCTCTATGTTAACACCCAAGATCTCCAATCTTTGAGCCCTTATAACTTTTTTGTCCAATATTTTTATCAATTTTTTTATCAGACAGTGTTATTTTAAGTGTAACTGTACTTTGTAATGTATTTTTAATGTGTTTTTTGCAACTTTTTGTTTCAGAAAATAGGGGCAGGAGATGTTGAAGGAGGTAGGGCAGCAGCGGTATATTGGCTCATGTCTTTTGGTGGCTATCCAGTAGTTGCAATTTCATTATCAGCAGCAGTGATGTTGGGAAAAGCCAGCAACAGAAAGCCTTCCTCTTTAACACTGCTGCTGGGCCCTTCCATTAATCTGCTCACTTGAGGACTATCCTCTTGTAGATCAGTAGGTGCAGTATGGGATATGGGATCCATAGAGTAGGATCAGAGTTTCAAGGAGTGCCATGAGACTCTGCCCAAGTCTCCAAAAGGAGTTAGCAAGGAGCTGCAGCACGCTGGATTCTCATCAATCTAACAGTATGATGGTGCTTGAAGTGCTGGAACAATTAGGCTCATCCTCCATGATGTAAGGAAGTCCCCAGTGATAAAAGTACAACTTATGGGTTGTCAAGTTCACAAATGGTTATAGAAATGGCAGCCCTACTGAAACTGCCTTGGTAAGAAAACTACAGTCATTCTCGCTGTACCTGGTCTCCCAGGGGGTGCTGATGCCTTTCTTCAGTGGAGCCATCAGTAGTCAAGATCTGTAGTAGAATGTATTAAATATATATACCTCACTGTCCAACACAGTGTTCACTGCTATATAAAGTAAAATGCTGTGCTGGATGGCAAAAAATAATCTTGATTACATAGTAGTGATTTCCATATCCTGGACACGTACCACCCTGAAGATATTTCTTAATAACTTTGGCTGTATGTTTGAGGTCATTGTCATGCTGCAGAATAAATGTGGGACCAATATCTTTGTGACCTCCCTAATAGTATTGCATGATTGATAAGTTTCTGCCTATACTTCTCAGCATTGAGGAGACTTTTATTTCTGACCAAATCCCAAACTCCTTTTGCAGAAATGCAGTCCCAAACATGCAAGGAACCTCTACAATGCTTCACTGTTGCCTGCAGACACTCATTCTTGTACCACTCTCCAGCCCTTTGACGAAGAAACTGCATTCTGCTACAGCCAAATATATATACAGACTATATGCCTTCAAAATGCAAGTGTACCTTGAAGAATTTATGCTGTTTTTAAGGCAACGGGTGGTCACCCCAAATATTGATTTTATTTAGATTTTTATTCTGTTCACTTACTTCACATTTTGTTACTTGATACAAATAAACTATTAAAGTGCCATAAAACATTTTAAGTTATGTGCGTATTATAAAAGGGTTAACTGAGGAAAAATAATGTGTGTGGAAAAAAAGTGGAAAAAAAAGCTTAATTTTTTAATAAAATTTCCAAAAATCTGCAAAATGACTTACACTTTAGTGTTGCCAGGTGTAGCTTGCTCCACCTCCCTTATCAGTGTTTTACTCCAAATCCTGAGGTGTGTAACAAAGTGTGCATGTGAGGATAATTACTTTTGCAAGTATGGTGGGGTTGAGGAGGGATATCAGATACTGTTGCCAAGAGGATTGCTAGTTTCCATGGGGATAATGTTGCATGCTTTTGTAAAAGCTTCAGAATTATACTGTGAACTGCTTTAGTTAGGTGTCATTTGCCCCCTACCGTGCATGTGCACAAGTGCATTCTGCCATAGCTATGGCCTGGACCTTCCATATATGGAAATGCCCGGGGGGGGGGGGGGATGCTTGCTGCAAACAACATTAAAAGGGGTTAATGAGGGTTAAAAAATAAACCATTTTGCAGGTAAGCTTTGGCTGCATTATATATTTAGAAACTTATGGTAGTTCATACTGTTTTATGTCCCTTTAACATTTTTCACACCTGCCTATATCTTTTTCACAGTAGTGTTTTTGCAGCCACCAATCAGCGGCTAGCTCCCTGTATTGCATTGCTGCTCCTGAGCCTACCTATGTATACTTTTCAAAAAATTATACCAAGAGAACAAAGAAATTTAGATTACAGGCCTTGATTGGAAAGTTGTTTAAATTTGCAATCTCTGAATCACAAGATAAACATTTGATGCTTTATGTCCCTTTAAGGAAAAAGTTTTTTGTTGTTTTTTTTTTTTTAAATATGAATCAGATGATGTAATAAAATATAAAATTATCTGCTTAATTAATACTGGTGTCTATATTTTTGTTTTCATACTCTGGTCCCTTGGACCTCCTTACTGTGATTCCCCCACACCCCAATTAACCCCAGCTAACCACAATTAATGATAACCACTTTCATGTGGAATTTAAATGTTGGGTATTATGTAGAAGGGTCCCTTGGGTGTTGGCAGAAATTTACAATTTTGAGGCGTTAGATTTGGTAATAGGACCTTGCTAGGCTAATATCACAGAGCTGTAGGTAGGATTAATAGTGGTGAGGAGCCAGGCTAAGGTTATGGATAGGTGTAGTATGGATATGCTGGGTGCGACAGAATTACAGTCAATAGTGGTGGGGCTGCATCAAGGATTTAAATAGTTACATATGGACTTGGTCAGCCACATATAGGGGCCGATTTATGAAAGTGCTAGTGGACATGATACGATATAGCGTATCATGTCCGCCGCACATCGATAAATGCCGATAGCGTACGCTGTTGGCATTTATCATTGCACAAGCAGTTCTTGTGAACTGCTTGTGCAATGCCGCCCCCTGCAGATTCACGGCCAATCGCCCACTAGCAGGGGGTGTCAATCAGCCCGATCGTATAGGATCGGGTGGATTGATGTCCGCAGCCTCAGAGCGGGCGGACAAGTTATAGAGCAGCGGTTTTTAGACTGCTTGTTCATAAAGGCTGTTTCAGGCGAGCCTGAAGGCTCGCACAGAAACAGGTGCATCAAGCTCCGTTCGGAGCTTGATAATTTGGCCCCATAGGGTTAATTACAGTGTGGCTACATGTTATTAGGATTCATAGCAGTGCAGGTTTTTAAGCAAATATGGATAAATATTTACTTTTGGTCATCCATATTGAAATTTAGGCTGCCCTGATGCTAATGATAGGATGTTTCACCACATCAAGGCAGTAATAGGGAAAATGGGCATAGTGATTAGTAACACATAGTAACAAGATGAATGAAAATTCTGTGTACTTTCACATACATCTATGAAAAAAGTGATGCATTTAGTTTTTATGCTCCCCCTACACACTGAAAAAGCTTCTACCATCCAAATTCCCTCAACATCAACAATTTTGCAAAGTTACCAACAAAAAAGAAGCTGGATATTATAGAAGAGGGAAGGTGCCATGCTGTTTAACTACCACTAAAAAATTTCAGCCCCTACAAAGTCATGCTGCCATAGACTAAAACATGAAATATTTTTGGAATCTTCTATCTCATACCTGGTCCTCCATGGATCTTAAAGGGACACTAAACCCAAACATTTTCTTTCATGATTCAAGTAGGGAACACAATTTTAAACAACATTCCAATTTACTTCTATTATCTAATTTGCTTCATTCTTTAGATATCCTTTGTTGTAGAAATAGCAATGCACATGGGTGAGCCAATCACGCAAGGCATTTATGTGCAGCAACCAATCAGCAGTTACTTAGCCTATCTAGATATGCTCTTCACCAAAGTATATCAAGAGATTAAAGCAAATTAGATAATAGAAGTAAATTAGAAAGTTGTTTAAAATTGAATGCTCTTTCTAAATCATGAAAGAAAAAAATTGGGTTTTATATCCGTTTAAATTTTATGGTAAACTGATAAAATGCTGTAAATGCTGTAAAAAAGTCCTCCTTGTATACTATACGTCACAGTAAAACTGATCAATGTATGTAACTCTCTTTGATTTATTTGTCTGTAACAATGTTTTCTATATCGTCAATGGAGCTAAGTAATACCTTTAATATTTATATACTGAATAGTGAGTTCAATGAACATATATTTTTTACTACAGAAAGGGTATTTTATTATAAATTATCAGATTACAAAAAAAAACATTCTTGGGAATAAACATCTAAAGCAAGTATGCAAAGGGTACGGAACCAGAAAAAGTAATAATATTTTTTTTTAATAATTGTTTAAATAAAGTAAGCAGATATGAAGCGTTAAATAATCCCATTCAACACCTATTTTTATGTTCTTGCTTTGACTGTCCTCCCCCTTACACTGCTGCTGTGTGTCATGTCATTTATGGAATCCCTGTTTTGTCTCTGTCTTTCACAGTGATTTTCCATCATTATGGACCTCTTGAATTCCGTGAATAAAAATGCAGTCCTCTCTGACAGTCTCTTTCTTTGCATTTCCTTTCTGTGTGATTTTCCGTCATTATGGTTCTTGAATTTCTTGAATAATGATATATGCTATGAACAAATAGATAGAGAAGTAATGGTTTCATCAGTGTTTTCTGAAATTTGTATCCAGTCTCTCTGATCATGTAGTGGGGTGCAATACTGTTGAAAAAAGCAATATTTTAGATTCCTTTTTCTATCCCACTCATGCATTTGTAATTCACTCCTAGCTTACTGCTTGTCCATGCTAGAATCTTGGCTATGAAATACAATATTGGCTGTGTGTCAAGCCTCAGAAATGTGTTCCAAATGACATCCTGATGTTGTCTTATTCCATTTCTTATTATTCATATCATATAGAAGAAATGCAATAATGTTTTCATCAAGTGGTTCAGATGTGTTTAGCTTCTGACTTGGTGAATTTATTATAATACTTTGGATGGCCTATGTATTATAAGATGATATAAAAAATAGTGTACATTTCCCAAGCAGCTGGTTCCAGGTTCATGTCAAGATTCTATTGAGGTAAGTCCACAGGTACCTCTGAATAGATGCAAATGTTTTTTTGAGCCCCTTAGCAGTTAAGAAAATCACAGAGAAAGTAAGCTCATACATGCATTTAAAATAGTGTAAAGCTGGTGATGGTCAATTTCCTAATGCACAAGGACTGCAGATCACTATTTTAGAAGCTTTGAGAGCAGCATATAATGTATGGCTATTAATAACATACCATTTATAATATATATATTTTTAAATCTCCAGTGGCACAGAGCCAGGTATAGGTGAGGTTAAAGGGTACCCTCTGTCTGTTGTTCTGCCCTCCAGAGGCCTCTCTTGACTTGTGGTCACATCACACCACATATTTTTAGTTCCACTTATTTTTCTGGTACTGCAAAAAATAGTGCGGGGGAGGGGTGTTAACATTGGCCTTCCTTGGTGTAAGCCAGCAGCATTTATGAAATACTGTCTTTCTTTCAGATGAAAAGTCACAATCTATAACTAAAGCATTATTACCTCAGGAGTGTGCACATGTCTTTAGAACTCTATGGCAGCAGTGTTTTGCGACATTGTATAACAAAGCTACAAATAATGTTGCAAAACACTGCTGCCATAGAGTTCTATAGACATGTGTACACTCCTGAGCTCTTATTAGCTTACCTAGTTTTACTCCTCAAAAAAAGATGCCAAGAGAACAAATTGGTAAATTTAATAACAGAAGTAAATTGGAAAGTTGTTTAAAATGGCATATTCTATCTGAATCATGAAAGTTAAATTTTGACTTTACTGTCCCTTTAAGTTCCAAAAAGTCTTATCTCATTGAGGGCGGTGGCTACAATGAGAAAGTGCTTATTTTGTAAGAAAATAACGGCTACAAGTTTTGTGCTATGTTGTGGTCTGGCTATGTCGCTGAAAAATTGGCCATTGCAAGTGGAATGGCAGATAACGCATATTACAAGTCGCTGCAGTACGGCTATACCGCAAGCATTTTAGCCTTAACGCAACCCTCCATTCCGTACTCAAAAAATGACTTTTGAGTGCGGGATTTTCCATAGCGCCGTATTACAGGTTGTGCGGTCCGGCTAAAATGCTTGCATTACAGACCAGTAGTTATGGACCAGTAGTTATGGAATAAAAATGTTTCACAAAACTTATAACTAAAATGTTACAAAGTACACTAACACCCATAAACTACCTAGTAACCCCTTAAACTGCCACCCTCCCACACTGCAAATACTATATTAAAGGGACAGTCTAGTCAAAATTAACATTTCATGCTTCAAATAGGGCATGCAATTGTAAAGAACTTTCCAATTTTTACTTTTATCATCAAATTTGCTTTGTTCCCTTGGTGGTATTTTTGAAAAGCTAAACCTAGGTAGCTTCAAACTGATTTCTAAACCGTTGAAAACCGCCTCCTAGCTCATAGCATTTTTAATTTTTTTCACAGACAATACTAGTTCATGTGTGTCATATAGATAACATTGTGCTTATTTAGGAGTCTGCACTGGTTGGCTAAACTGCATGTCTGTCAAAAGCACTGAGATAAGGGGGCAGTCTGCAGAGGCTTAGATACAAGGTAATCACAGAGGTAAAAAGTATATTAATATAAACGTGTTGGTTATGCAAAACTGGGTATATTTCAGACTTACAGTGGTTGTGGAGAAAAAAATGTGGAAAAAATAATGTGTAAAAAATATATATAAAAAATGATGATTATATTCTAAATCGTTTTAGATGATCAGATCCATTTAAATTAATTAGATAACAATATTAAGGTAAAGATAGTGCTATATAGATAATTGGTTGTGGTTAAAAATAAGTATGAATAAAGAGGAGATCAATGTTCGATCAAAAATATATAGTTTTATTAATAATTTACTAGTAATAGAGAGAATTTGTACAGAAAATTTAAAATACAATATAAGCGTATAAGACAAAATATCTAGGTCAGAAAGTCTAACAAACAATCTGTATATTGGTACAATGTTGCGATGATTGACTGTTAAGATACAGAATTACGTTGGCTAAAAAGTAGCACTATAAATAGCACTAATACAAATAAAAAAATAGATATGAAAGCTTGAGCTTAAAAACAATATATATATACACTTAATATGTATCTCACTGCAGTGGATTTAGAACATGACATAAAATACAGTCTATTACTGTGAAAAAGGTGTGGACCTTGATGTTAGGATACCGTATTTGATAAAAAAGGGGAAGGGGAAAGAACCCAACCTATATTGTCACTAGTCCAATATATATATATATAAGTATAAGCCAGATAATAGAACTTAGTGTATCTTGCAGGGGCAAACATTCGTTAAATTTAAAGATTTGTGCTTCAATCAATCATTTAAATTGCTTTGCAACACCCCGCAATTCTGGAGAATAATTAGCAGACCAATAAAGTGCTAGGTAAAGTTCCCGGATAGTACAGGTACAACAGTCCTGAGTAAGTATCACTCATAAATGGAGCTTTCTTGTTCATAGACAGCCCTATTACCCGGTACGTAAATTATAGACACCAATAAGTAATATTTCAGAGGCAGGTATACAGGGAACAAACAGTCTCAAAATATGTAAGGCTAATTTCACTCACCGGCTGCCGTATTTCACCGGGAACCAACCCGTCCACTAGCCGCGGAATGAGATACTTCTCCGGCAGCCTGGGAGTCTTTCGTGTGCGTTTCACCGGGTCCCAGCCCGTCCACCATTAGCGGAGCGAACGCCGTCTCCAACAGCCTGACTGTGTCCCAGACCTGGGTGTGTCCCCCAACTCCTCACCGATTGGTCCTTGTGGGGAGTCGAGCCTCTGAAGTGGTGCGTAGTATGGTATGGTAGAATCGGAGGAACAGTCTCTGTAATCCAATACGAAAATCCTGTGTATCAGAGGTAAACTGTACCGGGTATAGGGAAACTTGTATATTCCATACAACGGGGAACTGTGTCTTTAATCAGCTTAAGTCTTTGGTCCACGTCTCCAGCCGGCAAGTGCAGCTAGGTGCCTTAGCAGTGGCAAGAGGAAATCCAAACAGAAAAAGAAAATTTTGCCAGGCACCTTAAGTAATTTAAAAATAGTAAACTTTATTAGGTCAAATTTAAAACATGATGAGAGAGGGGATAAAACACCCCTACAGTTAAGCAGACTGACATGTTTCGGCACCAAACGCCGTAATCATAGTCCCTAAAAACTTTTAAAACAAACCGCCTTTTCAATCCAGTGCTCAAATTTCATTGGTGAAATACTAATTGGAATTTAAAGGCATACAGGGGATGGAGCATTAATAAGTAACTTGTTGTTTGATCAAACTGACAGGTGAAATCACATATGTATATAGATCGATGCACAGGCAGTATATCCATTAGTCTAAAGTTACTTATTAATGCTCCATCCCCTGTATGCCTTTAAATTCCAATTAGTATTTCACCAATGAAATTTGAGCACTGGTTAACTGTAGGGGTGTTTTATCCCCTCTCTCATCATGTTTTAAATTTGACCTAATAAAGTTTACTATTTTTAAATTACTTAAGGTGCCTGGCAAAATTTTCTTTTTCTGTTTGGATTACCGTATTTGATAGCCAAATGGCTAGTTGGTTAGCAGAGAAAACTTTTCGTCAGGGAGACTGTTAAAAAGTACCTGTATGGCGGTTTGCACCACTGATTCTGGCTGTATGTGGATTTCAATGAGGGCGATCTGTATTCAGAATATTCTTCCGGGTCACATGTGTTAGTGACTCACTGGTAGTGGAAATGGAAGGTGAAATCTGATAGGACGATTCCGCTAAGCCTTTATATGTATCCAGCAATTTTCAATTGTAAAGTATGGGCACAATTTCAAAGTGCCATAATCCGTCGGAAATGATACTCCAATGTGAAAAATCAATGAAATGCTGGATCTGATGGTGTATATACAGTCCCGGTGGTGCTTGATGTCAATCCTGGTTGCTATTAGTAATAACTAGTGGACCAACCAGGCGTGATTAATGTTTTTCATACCTCAGTGAGGTGGTGCAATCCAGACAATCTGGTCAGTTGCTGAGTTCGTAAGTGAGAATAGTTTCTCCAAATAGATGGGGGTTCCAAGAACCGTTGGTATGTAGTTTAAATAGCTAAGTCACAGCTATACTGGGCAAATCTACGCATTTCGGCCTGGGGCCTTTATCAAGATGCCCATTATGTCTCTAAACAGTTCTTATATAGGGTTGGGGTATATCCCTATTGGTGGAGATGATTTTGTAATAGCCAATAGTATCGACCTCCAATTGTTGTTAATTATGACACAATTTCTTGCGGTTTTAGACAAATGTAACAGAATATAAACAGAATTGCTGACATTCTTATGGGATTGTAATTCTAGGTGGCTTTACTTTGTGCTTTATAGTTAAAAATTAAAAAATGATAGTATAGAAAAAATGTATAGAAGATGGTTCATAAACGATAATACTGTGGGTGAAGTTTTCTTTAGAGGTTCTTGACGATTTTTACGATATCGTCTAGTAATCTACTTGTTAATGAATGTGCTAATAAACATGTGCAAATGCAAATTATTATTATATTATTATATTATATTATATATAATTTTATTGGCCTTCTTCGATAAAGCTTTTCTCAAAGAATCCCATAAAGAGCATAAAAGCTTTATCGAAGAAGGCCAATGGGGGGCGAACCTTGTGCAATACTATCGCTATATAGATGATCTATTTATCATCTGGAAAGGTGATCCAGAATAATTAGAATTATTTATAGAGGATATGAACACCAATTCATTAGGTCTGAGTTTTACAAATGAATTCAGTGCAAATATAATCCATTTTTTGGACCTAGAAATTGAGATCAAAGAAAGGGAAATTAAGACCAGAACCTTTTTTCAAAAAACAGATGCTAACAACTATATTCATAACGATAGCTGTCACTTAAATAAATGGAAGACAAATATTCCCAAAGGGCAATTTCTTAGAATCATAAAAAATTGCTCAGATATGAATCAATTCCTAATACAATCTGAAACTCTAACAAAGAGATTTAAAGAAAAACGATACAACCCCTATACAATAGCTAAAGTTAAACAAGAAGTCCAAGAAATGGACAGACATCTAATATTAAATCCTAATTCAAAACTAAATCATAACTACAGAATAGAAGATCCCTTTATAACGCAATATAGTTCAAAACATTATGAAATTAAAAAGATCCTCACTAAACATTGGCATTACATTAAAAAAGACCAAATCCTTGGACAAAGAATTAAAAACCGTCCAGATATCATTTTTAAAAAAGCAAAAAACCTAAAAATCAAGCTCAAAAAAGAAAAAATAGAAGGCTTTTTTCCTTGCATCTCCTGCAAATCATGTAAACATAGTACAAAAATAAAAACTATAAAATCAAATAATAACGATCACTATATTAACATAAAAGATATTATACGTTGCTCCGATAGAAATATAATCTATTGCATTCAATGTTTATGTGGCCACCAATATTTTGGCCAAACAAGCCGAATGTTGAAAGATAGAATAAGAGAACATCTTTATCCCATTGAACACGAAGCAACTGATACAATTCTATATAAACACTTCACAGAGATTCACCAGGGTAACACAAGTCATATGAAATTCTGGGGAGTAAAAGAAGTCTATCTAAGCCCAAGAGGTGGAAATATAGAACACTACCTTCTAAGAAATGAAGCAGAATACATTTATATCTTTAAAACCTTACATCCATATGGGTTAAATATGGAGTTTGATCTCAACTTCCTAATTTAAGCTCCTAACCTGACTAAAATATTTTTATAGATCGGCAAACAATTGCCTCCCATCTAGAATCGCTCTTTTTAAAACATACATTTCATAATTATACACTTTTTACATAAAAAAAACCTTTTTTGAAAACAACATACTTTTTTACACACACTTTTTTCATATTAATGTTTAGTAGGATTATTTTATTCTTTTTACTCTAGTCTAGATCATCAGACTTCAGACGGAATATGCAAACTAATCTTAGTAATAACAGAAGGTTAATAAGTTATCATTGATAGGTTTTATATACGAAATTGCATACTACTATATATATAATAATAATTTGCATTTGCACATGTTTATTAGCACATTCATTAACAAGTATATTACTATATGATATTGTAGAAATCGTCAAGAACCTCTAAAGAAAACTTCACCCACAGTATTATCGTTTATGAACCATCTTCTATACATTTTTTCTATACTATAATTTTTTATTTTTAACTATAAAGCACAAAGTAAAGCCACCTAGAATTACAATCCCATAAGATTGTCAGCAATTATGTTTATATTCTGTTACATTTGTCTAAAACCGCAAGAAATTATGTCATAATTAACAACAATTGGAGATCGATACTATTGGCTATTACAAAATCATCTCCACCAAAAGGGATATACCCCAACCCTATATAAGAACCATTTAGAGACATAATGGGCATCTTGATAAAGGCCCCAGGCCGAAACGCGTAGATTTGCCCAGTATAGCTGTGACTTAGCTATTCAAACTACATACCAACGGTTCTTGGAACCCCCATCTATTTGGAGAAACTATTCTCACTTACGAACTCAGCAACTGACCAAATCATCTGGATTGCACCACCTCACTGAGGTTTGAAAAACATTAATCACGCCCAGTTGGTCCACTAGCTATTACTAATAGCAACCAGGATTGACATCAAGCACCACCGGGACTGTATATAAACCATCGGATCCAGCATTTCATTGATTTTTCACATTGGAGTATCATTTCCGATGGATTATGGCACTTTGAAATTGTGCCCATACTTTACAATTGAAAATTGCTGGATACATATAAAGGCTTAGCGGAATCGTCCTATCAGATTTCACCTTCCATTTCCACTACCAGTGAGTCACTAACACATGTGACCCGGAAGAATATTCTGAATACAGATCGCCCTCATTGAGATCCAAATACAGCCAGAATCAGTGGCGCAAACCGCCATACAGGTACTTTTTAACAGTCTCCCTGACAAAAAGTTTTCTCTGCTAACCAACTAGCCATTTGGCTATCAAGTACGGTATCCTAACATCAAGGTCCACACCTTTTTCACAGTCATAGACTGTATTTTATGTCATGTTCTAAATCCACTGCAGTGAGATACATATTAAGTGTATATATATTGTTTTTAAGCACAAGCTTTCTTATCTATTTTATATTTGTCTTAGTGCTATTTATAGTGCTACTTTTTAGCCAATGTAATTCTGTGGGGGGTAGTTATCAAGCCGTCAACCTCAAATACGCTGCGTATTCCGCAGCGTATTTGTGGTGAGGCTGATACGCCTTAGTTATCAAAGGCTCGAGACCGGCAAAAGTAGAATTTTGTGACGTCAGCTTCGATCCGCCGGACTCAGTCCGACACAGATCGATTCTTACGTCACTCCAGATGTTCCGCACACAAGTGCGGCACATTCTCACTACTTTTGCTAGCTATCAAAAAACTAGCAGGTACGCTCGGCACTTTTACGGCCCAGCGTACCTGGTTTTCAAAGCGCCAGCCTGGAGGCGGCGGATCCCATAGGAATCAATGGGAGTCTGACCATAGCGAAAGTACAAGTTCGCTGCTGACAGACATCCCATTGATTTCTATGGGAGCTGTCTACACCTAACACCCTAACATGTACCCCGAGTCTAAACACCACTAATCTGACCCCCCCTACACCGCCGCAACTAAATAAAGTTATTACCCCCTAAACCGCCGCTCCCGGAGCCCACCGCAAGCTACTCTATACATATTAACCCCTAAACCGCCGCTCCCGGAGCCCACCACAACTATAATAAATGTATTAACCCCTAACCCGCCGCTCCCTGAACCCGCCGCAACCTATATTAAATGTATTAACCCCTATCCTGCCCCCCCTACACCGTCGCCACCTATAATACATTTATTAACCCCTAATCTGCCCCCCCTACACCGTCGCCACCTATAATAAATTTATTAACCCCTATCCTGCCCCCCACTACGCCGCCGCCACTGTAATAAAATGATTAACCCCTAAACCTAACCCTAACCCTAACGCCCCCTAACTTAAATATTAATTAAATAAATCTAAATAAATTAACTCTTATTAACTAAATGAATCCTATTTAAAACTAAATACTTACCTTTAAAATAAACCCTAATATAGCTACAATATAAATAATAATTATATTCTAGCTATCTTAGGATTTATTTTTATTTTACAGGTACCTTTCAATTTATTTTAACCATGTACAATAGCTATTAAATAGTTATTAACTATTTAATAGCTTACCTAGCTAAAATAAAGAGAAATGTACCTGTGAAATAAATCCTAACCTAAGTTACAATTACACCTAACACTACACTATACTTTAATAAATTATTCCTATTTAAAAATAAATACTTACCTGTAAAATAAACCCTAAGATAGCTACAATGTAATTAATAATTATATTCTAGCTATCTTAGGATTTATATTTATTTTACAGGTAACTTTGTATTTATTTTAGCTAGTTAGAATAGTTATTAAATAGTTATTAACTATTTAATAACTACCTAGCTAAAAGAAATACAAAATTACCTGTAAAATAAATCCTAACTTAAGTTACAATTAAACCTAATACTACACTATCATTAAATTAACTAAATAAACTACCTACAAAGAACTACAATGAAATACAATTACATAAACTAACTAAAGTACAAAAAATAAAAAAAGCTAAGTTACAAAAAAAAAAAAAATTAAGTTACAAACATGTTAAAAATATTACAACAATTTTAAGCTACTTACACCTAATCTAAGCCCCCTAATAAAATAACAAACCCCCCCAAAATAAAAAAAATCCCTACCCTATTCTAAATTACATAAATTTCAAAGCTCTTTTACCTTACCAGCCCTTAAAAGGGCCATTTGTGGGGGCATGCCCCAAAAAGTTCAGCTCTTTTGCCTGTAAAATAAAAATACAACCCCCCCCCCAACATTAAAACCCACCACCCACATACCCCTAATCTAACCCAAACCCCCCTTACAAAAACCTAACACTAATCCCTTGAAGATCATCCTACCTTGAGTCGTCTTCACTCAGCCGAGCCACCGATGGAACTGAAGAGGACATCCGGAGCGGAAGAAGTTAATCCTCCAAGCGGCGCTGAAGAAATCTTCCATCCGATGAAGTCATCATCCAGGCGGCGCTGAAGAAGTCTTCGATCCGGCCGATGTCATCTTCAAAGAGGCGCTGAAGAGGTCTTCTATCCGGGCGAAGTCATCTTCCAAGCCGGGTCTTCAATCTTCCTTCCGCCGACGCGGAACCACCTTCTTCACCGATGGACTACGATGAATGACGGCTCCTTTAAGGGACGTCATCCAAGATGGCGTCCCCTCAATTCCGATTGGCTGATAGGATTCTATCAGCCAATCGGAATTAAGGTAGGAAAATCTGATTGGCTGATGGAATCAGCCAATCAGATTCAAGTTCAATCCGATTGGCTGATCCAATCAGCCAATCAGATTGAGCTCGCATTCTATTGGCTGATCGGAACAGCCAATAGAATGCAAGCTCAATCTGATTGGCTGATTCCATCAGCCAATCAGATTTTCCTACCTTAATTCCGATTGGCTGATAGAATCCTATCAGCCAATCGGAATTGAGGGGACGCCATCTTGGATGACGTCCCTTAAAGGAGCCGTCATTCGTCGTAGTCCGTCGGTGAAGAAGGTGGTTCCGCGTCGGCGGAAGGAAGATTGAAGACCCGGCTTGGAAGATGACTTCGCCCGGATAGAAGACCTCTTCAGCGCCTCTTTGAAGATGACATCGGCCGGATCGAAGACTTCTTCAGCGCCGCCTGGATGATGACTTCATCGGATGGAAGATTTCTTCAGCGCCGCTTGGAGGATTAACTTCTTCCGCTCCGGATGTCCTCTTCAGTTCCATCGGTGGCTCGGCTGAGTGAAGACGACTCAAGGTAGGATGATCTTCAGGGGATTAGTGTTAGGTTTTTGTAAGGGGGGTTTGGGTTAGATTAGGGGTATGTGGGTGGTGGGTTTTAATGTTGGGGGGGGGGTTGTATTTTTATTTTACAGGCAAAAGAGCTGAACTTTTTGGGGCATGCCCCCACAAATGGCCCTTTTAAGGGCTGGTAAGGTAAAAGAGCTTTGAAATTTATGTAATTTAGAATAGGGTAGGGATTTTTTTTATTTTGGGGGGGTTTGTTATTTTATTAGGGGGCTTAGATTAGGTGTAAGTAGCTTAAAATTGTTGTAATATTTTTAACATGTTTGTAACTTAATTTTTTTTTTTTTGTAACTTAGCTTTTTTTATTTTTTGTACTTTAGTTAGTTTATGTAATTGTATTTCATTGTAGTTCTTTGTAGGTAGTTTATTTAGTTAATTTAATGATAGTGTAGTATTAGGTTTAATTGTAACTTAAGTTAGGATTTATTTTACAGGTAATTTTGTATTTCTTTTAGCTAGGTAGTTATTAAATAGTTAATAACTATTTAATAACTATTCTAACTAGCTAAAATAAATACAAAGTTACCTGTAAAATAAATATAAATCCTAAGATAGCTAGAATATAATTATTAATTACATTGTAGCTATCTTAGGGTTTATTTTACAGGTAAGTATTTATTTTTAAATAGGAATAATTTATTAAAGTATAGTGTAGTGTTAGGTGTAATTGTAACTTAGGTTAGGATTTATTTCACAGGTACATTTCTCTTTATTTTAGCTAGGTAAGCTATTAAATAGTTATTAACTATTTAATAGTTATTGTACATGGTTAAAATAAATTGAAAGGTACCTGTAAAATAAAAATAAATCCTAAGATAGCTAGAATATAATTATTATTTATATTGTAGCTATATTAGGGTTTATTTTAAAGGTAAGTATTTAGTTTTAAATAGGATTCATTTAGTTAATAAGAGTTAATTTATTTAGATTTATTTAATTAATATTTAAGTTAGGGGGGCGTTATGGTTAGGGTTAGACTTAGGTTTAGGGGTTAATCATTTTATTACAGTGGCGGCGGCGTAGTGGGGGGCAGGATAGGGGTTAATAAATTTATTATAGGTTGCGGCGGGTTCATGGAGCGGCGGTTTAGGGGTTAAACTATTTATTTAGTTGCGGAGAGGTGCGGGATCAGCAGGATAGGGGTTAATAATTTTATAATAGAGGGCGACGGTATAGGGGGGCAGGATAGGGGTTACTAGGTATAATGTAGGTGGCAGCGGTGTCCGGGAGCGGCGGTTTAGGGGTTAATACATTTATAAGACTTGCGGCGGGGTCTAGGAGCGGCGGTTTAGGGGTTAGTAACTTTATTTAGTTGCGGGGGCCTCCGGGGGCGCCGGTATAGGGGGTAGAACAGTGTAGTTTAGTGTGAGTGCTTAGTGACAGGCTAGCAATAAAGCTGGGAAAAAGCCGAAGGGCAGCGAGATCGGATGAGTGATAACTGTCACAGTCCGCTGCTCATCGCCCCGCGGCTTTTTGACAGCTTTATTTGATAACTTAGGCGAACGTATTCAAGGTCCGCGGCGGCGAAGGTAGGCGAGCTTAGGCGGACGTATTGGGCCGGCGAAGCCAGAAAAGTAGACGGCTTGATAAGTAGCCCCCTGTATCTTAACAGTCAATCATCGCAATATTATACCAATATACAGATTGTTTGTTAGACTTTCTGACCTAGATATTTTGTCTTATACGCTTATATTGTATTTTAAATTTTCTGTACAAATTCTCTCTATTGCTAGTAAATTATTAGTAAAACTATATATTTTTGATCGAACATTGATCTCCTCTTTATTCATACTTATTTTTAACCACAACCAATTATCTATATAGCACTATCTTTACCTTAACATTGTTATCTAATTAATTTAAATGGATCTGATCATCTAAAACGATTTAGCATATAATCTTCATGTCTTTTATGTAATTGGCAAGAGTCCATGAGCTAGTGACGTATGGGATATACAATCCTACCAGGAGGGGCAAAGTTTCCCAAACCTCAAAATGCCTATAAATACACCCCTCACCACACCCACAATTCAGTTTTACAAACTTTGCCTCCTATGGAGGTGGTGAAGTAAGTTTGTGCTAAGATTTCTACGTTGATATGCGCTTCTCAGCATTGTTGAAGCCCAATTCCTCTCAGAGTACAGCGAATGTCAGAGGGACGTGAAGGGAGTATCAGTTATTGAATACGATGATTTCCCTAACGGGGGTCTATTTCATAGGTTCTCTGTTATCGGTCGTAGAGATTAATCTCCTACCTCCCTTTTAAGATCGACGATATACTCTCAATTTACCATTACCTCTACTGATAACTGTTTTAGTACTGGTTTGGCTATCTGCTATATGTGGATGGGTGTCTTTTGGTAAGTATGTTTTTTTTTTTTTTATTTCTTAAGACACCTCAGCTATTATTTGGCACTTTATGCATTCATATAAAGTTCTAAATATATGTATTGTACTTATATTTGCTATGAGTCAAGTTCATGTATTTCCTTCTGCAGACTGTCAGTTTCATGCTTGGGGAATATAAACATTTTTTTAAGAAATTTATTTTCTTACCTGGGGTTTAGTCTTTTTTTACTACTTCTTGCAAATTGCGGGCGGTATTAGGCCCGCGGGTGCGACAAATGCTAAACTTTATTGCGTCATTCTTGATGCGAGAATATTTTTGGTGCAGAAAAATACGTCTATGACGCAACTTTGTAATTTCCGGCGTCATACTTGACGCCGAGACCTTTCACACGGTTGCGTCATTAGTGACGCGAGTGTGTCATTTCCGGTTATTATTGGCGCCAAAAAAGTTTTAGTTACGTTGTGCGTCATACTTGGCGCCAAACTTTTTCATTATTTCAATACCCCATTTATGTTTGCCTCTTGCCTTTTTCTCTATCAGAGGGCTATGCTATTTGCATTTTTTTCCATTCCTGAAACTGTCATATAAGGAAATAGATAATTTTGCTTTATATGTTGCTTTTTCTCTTACATTTTGCAAGATGTCTCAATATGATCCTGCCTCAGAAGTTTCTGCTGGAACATTGCTGCCTGACATCGGTTCTACCAAAGCTAAGTGCATTTGTTGTAAAGTTGTAAAAATTATTTTGCCGAATGTCATTTGTAATAGTTGTCATGATAAACTTTTACATGCAGATAGTGTATCCATCAGTAATAGTAAATTGCCAGTTGCAGTTCCTTCAACTTCTAATGTGCATGATATGCCTGTGACTTTTTAAAAATTTGTTTCTGATTCTATCCTGAAGGCTTTGTCTGCATTTCCACCTTCTAATAAACATAAAAGGTCTTTTAAAACTTCTCATTTAGTTGATGAAATTTCAAATGACCAACAACATAATAATTTATCCTCTTCTGATGAGGATCTATCTGATACAGAAGATCCTTCCTCAGACATTGACACTGACAAATCTACTTATTTATTTAAAATAGAGTATATGCGTTCTTTATTAAAAGAAGTGTTAATTACTTTGGATATTGAGGTAACCAGTCCTCTTGACGTTCAGTCTAATAAACGTTTAAATGCTGTTTTTAAACCTGCTGTGGTTTCTCCAGGGGTTTTTCCTATTCCTTAGGCTATTTCTGATATGATTTCTAAGGAATGGAATAAGCCAGGTACTTCTTTTATTCCTTCTTCAAGGTTTAAAAAATTGTATCCTTTACCAGCAAAATCTATAGAGTTTTGAGAGAAAATCCCCAAAGTTGTTGAGGCTATTTCTACTCTTGCTAAACGTACCACTATTCCTATGGAAGATAGTACTTCCTTTAAGGATCCTTTAGATAGGAAGCTTGAATCTTATCTAAGGAAGGCCTATTTATATTCAGGTCATCTTCTCAGACCTGCAATTTCTTTGGCTGATGTTGCGGCTGCATCAACTTTCTGGTTGGAGAATTTAGCGCAACAGGAATTGGATTCTGACTTATCTAGCATTATTTGCTTACTGCAATATGCTAATCATTTTATTTGTGATGACATTTTTGATATTATCAAAATTGATGTTAGATCCATGTCTTTAGCTATATTAGCTAGAAGAGCTTTGTGGCTTAAATCTTGGAATGCTGATATGACATCTAAATCTAGATTACTATCTCTTTCTTTCCAAGGTAATAATTTATTTGGTTCTCAGTTGGATTCTATTATTTCAACTGTCACTGGGGGAAAGGGAGTTTGTCTGCCTCAGGATAAAAAAACCTAAGGGTAAATCTAAGGCTTCTAACCGTTTTCGTTCCTTTCGTCAGAATAAGGAACAAAAACTCAATCCTCCACCCAAGGAATCTGCTTCCAATTGGAAGCCTTCCTCAAATTGGAATAAATCCAAGCCATTTAGGAAACCAAAGTCAGCCCCTAAGTCCGCATGAAGGTGCGGCCCTCATTCCAGCTCAGCTGGTAGGGGGCAGATTAAGGTTTTTCAAGGATATTTGGATAAAATCTGTCCAAAATCAATGGATTCAGAGCATTGTCTCTCAAGGGTATTGAATAGGATTCAAAGTAAGACCTCCTGTGAGAAGATTTTTTCTCTCACGTATCCCAGCAAATCCAGTAAAAGCTCAGGCTTTCCTGAAGTGTGTTTCAGACCTGGAGTCTTCAGGGGTAATCATGACAGTTCCTTTTCAGGAACAAGGTTTGGGGTTTTATTCAAATCTATTCATTGTCCCAAAAAAGGAAAATTTATTCAGACCAGTTCTGGATCTGAAAATTTTGAATCGTTATGTAAGAGTACCAACTTTCAAGATGGTGACTATAAGGACTATTCTGCCTTTTGTTCAGCGAGGACATTATATGTCCACATTAGACTTGCAGGATGCATACCTTCATATTCCGATTCATCCAGAACATTATCAGTTTCTGAGATTCTCTTTTCTAAACAAGCATTACCAATTTGTTGCTCTTCCATTTGGCCTAGCAACAGCTCCAAGAATCTTTTCAAAGGTTCTGGGTGCCCTACTCTCTGTAATCAGAGAACAGGGTATTGCGGTGTTTCCTTATTTGGACGATATCTTGGTACTAGCTCAGTCTTTACGTACTGCAGAATCTCACACAAATCAACTAGTGTTGTTTCTTCGGAAACATGGTTGGAGGATCAATTTACCAAAAAGTTTCTTGATTCCTCAGACAAGGGTCACCTTTTTAGGTTTTCAGATAGATTCAGTGTCCATGACGTTTAAAATTGGTTGCAGCCTGCCGGCACCTTCAGCCTCAGTCATTCCCTTCAGTGGCTATGTGCATGGAAGTTTTAGGTCTCATGACTGCAGCATCGGACGCGATCCCCTTTGCTCATTTTCACATGAGACCTATACAGCTTTGTATGCTGAACCAATGGTACAGGGATTATACAAAGATATCACAATTAATATCCTTAAATCCCAATGTACGGCACTCTCTGACGTGGTGGATAGATCACCATTGTTTAGTTCAAGGGGCTTCTTTTGTTCGGCTTACCTGGACTGTGATCACAACAGATGCAAATCTTTCAGGTTGGGGAGCTGTTTGGGGATCTCTGACAGCACAAGGGGTTTGGAAATCTCAAGAGGCGAGATTACCAATAAATATTTTAGAACTCTGTGCAATTCTTAGAGCTCTTCAGTTTTGGCCTCTGTTAAAGAGAGAACCGTTCATTCAGGGTGGGACTCACAGTCCCCAAGCTGTGAAAGAAGTATCTCGGATACTTGCTTGTGCGGAATCCAGCTCCTGTCTAATCTCTGCGGTGCATATCCCAGGTGTAGACAATTGGGAGGCAGATTATCTCAGCTGCCAAACTTTACATCCAGGGGAGTGGTCTCTCCATCCAGATGTATTTTCTCAGATTGTTCAGATGTGGGGTCTTCCAGAGATAGATCTTATGGCCTCTCATCTAAACAAGAAACTTCCCAGATACCTGTCCAGGGATGTTCAGGCGGAAGCAGTGGATGCGCTGACACTTCCTTGGTGTTATCATCCTGCTTACATTTTCCCGCCTCTAGTTCTCCTTCCAAGAGTGATCTCCAAAATCATCATGGAACAATCATTTGTGTTGCTGGTGGCTCCAGCATGGCCACACAGGTGTTGGTATGCGGATCTGGTTCGGATGTCCAGTTGCCCGCCTTGGCCACTTCCGTTACGGCCAGACCTACTATCTCAAGGTCCGTTTTTCCATCAGGATCTCAAATCATTAAATTTGAAGGTATGGAAATTGAACGCTTAGTACTAAGTCACATTGTAACTAATAAACCAAACCTATTCACCATTAAACCACCAGCCCCCACATCGTAACTAATAAACTAAAATTATTAACCCCTAAACACCAGCCCCCCACATCGTAACTAATAAACTAAACCTATTAACCCCTAAACAGCTAGCCCCCCACATTGTAACTAATAAACTATACCTATTAACCCCTAAACCGCAGGCCCCCCACATCGCAAAACACTAAATTAAACTATTAACCCCTAAACCTAACACCATCCTAACTTTAAATTAAAAGTTACAATATAACTATCTTAAAATAAATAAAAACTTACCTGTGTAATAAAAAAAACTAAGATTAAACCATAAATTAACCTAACTATTCTAATAAAATAAAAAAACTATCAATTAAAAATCCTAAATTACATGATTAAAAAAACCTAACACTATGAAAAAATAAAAAACCTAAATTACAAATTTTAAATAAACCTAATACTACGAAAATATTTTAAAAATCTAACATTACAAAACATAAAAAACACTAAAAATAAAAAAATTAAAAAATAAGATTACAAAAATAATAAACGAAATGATCAAAAATAAAAACAATTACACCTAATCTAATAGCCCTATAAAATAAAAAAGCCCCCCTCAAATAAAAACACCCCCTAACCTAACAATAAGCTACCAATATCCCTTAAAAGGGCCTTTTGTAGGGCATTGCCCTAAGTTAAACAGCTCTTTTACATACAAAAAAAGTCCCCCTGAAAGTAAAACCCCCCCACCCAACCAACCCCCCAAAATAGAAAGCCTAAATCTAAAAAAATCCAGGAACCGTAAGTAGATATTCTAGGGTTAGTGTTGTTTCTTTTTTTTTTCTTCTTTTTTTGGGGTGTTTTTTTTTTTAAGATTAAGGCAGTAAAAGAGCTGAATGCCCTTTTAAGGGCAATGCCCATACAAATGCCCCTTTAGGGGCAATGGGAAACTTAGGATTTTTTTAGATTTAGGTTTTTTATTTTGGGGGGTTGGTTGGGTGGGGGGTTTTAGTTTTAGGGGGACTTAGTAATTTTTTGAAGGTAAAAGAGCTGTTTAACTTAGGGCAATGCCCTACAAAAGTTTTTATTTAGGGGGGGGCTTTTTTATTTTTATAGGGCTATTAGATTAGGTATAATTGTTTTTATTTTTGATAATTTTGTTTATTAACTTTTGTAATCTTAGAGTTTTTTTATTTTTCGTATTTTTCGTGTTTATTACTCTTTGTACTGTTAGATTTTTAAAATGTTTTCGTAAGTATTAGGTTTATTTAAATTTGTAATATAGGTTTTTATTTTTTCGTAGTGTTAGGTTTCTTTTAATCATGTAATTTCGGATTTTTAATTGGTAGTTGTTTTTATTTTATTAACATATTTATGTTAGGTTAATTTATAGTTTAATCTTAGTTTTTTTATTTCACAGGTAAGTTTTTATTTATTTTAAGATAGTTATATTGTAACTTTTAATGTAAAAGTTAGGGGGGTGTTAGGTTTAGGGGTTAATAGTTTAATTTAGTGTTTTTTGCAATGTGGGGGGGCTGGTGGTTTAGGGGTTATCAGGTTTCGTTTATTAGTTACGATGTGGGGGGACTGGAGGTTTAGGGGTTAATAGGTTTACTTTATTAGTTGCGATGTGGGGGGCTGGAGGTTTAGGGGTTAATACTTTATTATAGTGTTGGTGATGTGGGGGGCCGGCGGTTTAGGGGTTAATAGGTTTAATTTGTGTCGGCGAGGTTGGGGGGCCTCAGATTAGGGGTGTTTAGACTAGGGGTTTATGTTAGAGTCTTTAAACGTAACTTTCTTTTCCCCATAGACATCAATGGGGTTGCGTTATGGGGATTTGCTATTCCGCGATCGCAGGTGTTAGTTTTTATCTAACACTTTCTCCCCATTGATGTCTATGAGGGAAAGGGTACACAAGCACATAAACTCAGCCCTTGGCTTTTGTGCGGTATGAAGCTTAAAGGGACACTGTACTCAAAAATTTTCTTTCGTGATTCACATAGAGCATGCATTTTTAAGCAACTTTCTAATTTACTCCTATTATAAAATTTTCTTCATTCTCTTGGTATGTTTATTTGAAAAGCAAGAATGTAAGTTTAGATGCAGGCCCATTTTTGGTGAACAACCTGGGTTGTCCTTGCTGATTGGTCAGCACCAATAAACAAGTGCTGTTCATGGTCCTGAATCAAACATTTGCTGGCTCCTTAGCTGAGATGCCTTCTTTTTCAAATAAAGATAGCAAGAGAACGAATTAAAATTGATAATAGAAGTAAATTAGAAAGTTGCTTAAAATTGCATGCTCTATCTGAATCATGAAAGAAAAAATTTGGGTTCAGTGTCCCTTTAACGCACCATAACGCACAGCACAAGGAGGTTTTTCAGTAACTCGTAAAGGCAGCGTTATAGAAAGTGCTATACCTCTCATTTTATTGCATTATTTACGCACCCGGTATAGCACAAAACTCGTAATTTAGCCGTAAGTTGTTTGCTGTTTTTTCACACAATCTGTTTCTTTTCATGTTTACTTTGATTCAACATATTTGTTCTTCCTAAAGGAGCACTGTTTATTATCCATTTAAGCATTTACATAATGCAATTTAAAAAATCCTCAATACGAAACTATCCTGTGAGGTTGAAATACTTGAAAATTTAAATATCTATTGAACAATAGTAAATATTATTCATTATATTTCCTTCTCCACTTACAAAAACAAAGGGTTACAATTTGAAACCATAGGTGTAAGAAAAGGAATTGGAAGGGGGCAAAACCCCTCAGACTATTCAAGAGAGTGACCTAAGGTACTTTTTATTTCTAACATTTCTTTACTAATAACACTCGCCTAGATTACGAGTTTTGAGTGCTATAGAGAAAGTATATAACGCCACTAAAGTGGCATTATTTAATTCCCTATAGCGCTGCTATTAAAAGTTTAAAAAAACACTGCTTGTGCGGGCAATATGGAGATTTTAAGCTCCATACCGCTCCCAAAACAAGCGCTGTGTTTGATGTGCACGCTTTCCCAATAGACATCAATGGGGAGAGCAGGCAAAAAAAAGTCTAACACCTGCGATTGCGGAAACAAAAGCTCCATAACGCAGCCCCATTGATGTCTATGGGGAAGATAAAATACAGTTTAAACCTAACACCCTAACATAAACCCTGAGTCTAAACACCCCTAATCTGCTGCCCCTGACATCGCCGACGCCTGCCTATAGTTATTAACCCCTAATCTGCCGCTCCCGATATTGCCGCCACCTAAATAAAGCTATTAACCCCATAACCTCTGGCCTCCCACATCACTACCACTAAATAAAACTATTAACCCCTAAACCACCAGCCCCCCACATCGCAACAACCTAAATTAAACTATTAACCCCTAATCCTAACCCTAACGTAACCTTCACCCTATCACCCCCTAACTTTAACATAATTAAAATAGATCTAAATTAAACTTACAATTATTAACAAAATAATATCTATTAACCTCTAAACCGCCAGTGCCCCACATCGCAACCTAAATTAAACTAAATTAACCCCTAAACCTAACCCTAACCCCCCTAACTTTAACATAATTAAAGTAGATCTAAATTAAAGTTACTATTATTAACTAAATAATATCTATTTAAAATTAAATACTTTCTTACCTGTAAAATAAAACCTAAGCTAGCTACAATATAACTAATAGGTTTTATTTTTATTTCACAGGTAAGTTTGTATTTTGTTTAACTAGGTAGACTAGTTAGTAAATAGTTATTAACTATTTAATAACTACCTTGTTAAAATAAATACAAACTTACCTGTGAAATAAAACCTAAGCTGCCTTACACTAAAACATAACATTACAAAAAATAAAAAACACTAAAATCACAAAAAAGCCTAATCTAGAATAAACCAAGGGCCCTTAAAAGGGCCTTTTGGGGGGCCCTTAAAAGGGCCTTTTGTAGGGCATTGCCCTGAGATAAACAGTTCTTTTGCTTAAAAAAAACACCCCATAAAAATATACATTACACAAAATAACAAACAAATGATTAAAAATAAAAAAATATTCCTATTCTAATACCCATAAAAAAACACCCCAAAATAAAAAAAACAAATCTAGAATAAAATACCAATGGCCCTTAAAAGAGCCTTTTGTAGGGCATTGCCCTAAAGATATCAGCTCTTTTATTGTAAAAAATTACAAATCCCCACTAACATTACAAATCCCCCCCAAACCCACAAAATAAAAAAAAATATCTAAAAAACCTAAACTACCCATTGCCCTGAAAAGGGCATTTGTATGGGCATTGCCCTTAAAAGGGCATTTAGCTCTTTTACTGCCCAGACCCTAAACTAAAAAATAAAACTCACCCAATAAACCCTTTAAAAAGGCTAACACTAACCCCCTGATGATCCACAGTTTTTGAAGTCCCGCTTGAAAGATCTTCATCCCGGCAAAGTCTTCATCCAGACGGCCTCTTCAATCTTCATCCCGATGGCGATGTCCTGATCCAAGCGGCGAGAAGTCTTCATCCTGGCGGCCTCTTCAATCTTCATCTAGGTGGCATCTTCTATCTTGATCCCGGAGTAGTGGAGCGGGGTAATCCTGAAGACATCCGGCGTGGAGCATCCTCTTTATATGTTGCCGACCGTTTGAAGAGGATGCTCCGTGCTGGATGTCTGCAGGATGGACCCGCTCTGCGCCGGCTGGATGAAGATCGAAGAGGCCATCTGGATGAAGTCTTCTTGCCGCATGGATGATGACTTCGCCGGCTGGATGAAGATAGAAGAGGCCGTCTGGATGAAGACTTTTTGCTGCATGGATGATGACTTCGCCGACTGGATGAAGATAGAAGAGGCTGTCTGGATGAAGACTTCTGGTCGCATGGATGATGATTTCGCCGACTGGATGAAGATCCTTCAAGCGGGACTTCAACAACTGTAAGTGGATCGTCTGAGGTTAGTGTTAGGTTTTTTTAAGGGTTTTTTTGGTGTTTTTTTTTTAGTTTAGGGTCTGGGCAGTAAAATAGCTAAATGCCCTTTTAAGGGCAATAGTTAGCTTAGGTTATTTTAGATAGGTTTTTTATTTGGGGGGTTGGTTTGGTGGTGGGTTTTACTGTTCGGGTGGGTGTTTGTATTGTTTTTTACAGGTAAAAGAGCTGTTATCTTTGGGGCAATTCCCCACAAAAGGCCCTTTTAAAGGCCATTGGTAGTTTATTGTAGGCTAGGGGTTTTTTTTATCTTGGGGGGGGCTTTTTTATTTTGACAGGGCTATTAGATTAGGTGTAATTTGTTTTATTTTTGATAATTTGTTTGTTATTTTTCGTAATTAGATACTTTTTTTAGTGTTAGGATTTTTTTTATTGGTAGTTTTAGTTTTATTTAAATGGTAGTTAGTTTAATTTTAGTTTAATAATTATAATAGTTTAATTGTTAGTTTAAAATGTTCATTTGACAGGTAAGTTTTAATTTAATTTAAGATAGGGAAATTGTAATTTTAATATAAAGTTAGGGGGTAGTTAGGTTTAGAGGTTACTAGTTTAAATTAGTTTATTTCGTTGTGGGGAGGCTTTCGGTTTAGGGGTTAATAGTTTATTCTAGTATATTTAGTTGTGGGGGGCTTGCTGTTTAGGGGTTAATAGGTATATTATAGCGGCGGTGTGGGCGGGCGGGCGGCAGATTAGGGGTTAATAATATTTAAATAGTGTTTGCGATGCGGGAGGGTGGCGGTTTAGGGGTTAATATGTAGTTTATGGGTGTTAGTGTACTTTTTAACACTTTAGTTATGAGTTTTATGTAACAGATTTGTAGCGTAAAACTCATAACTACTGACTTTAGATGGCGGTACAGATCATGTCGTTTTAGGCTGTAACGCTCACTTTTTAGCCAGAATGCAAAACTCGTAATACCAGCGCTATGGGAGTCCCATGAAAAAAACTTAATTTTTACATGTGCGAAACTGACGTTGCATTACAGGCTAAAAGGTGTGTGGTACAGCTATACCGACAACACTTGTAATAGCTGCAGTGCTATTTTAACGCTGAAAGTGCCATATTTTCAGTGTTACAAGCTGCAACGCAAAATTTATAATCTAGGTGACTGCTGTTTGCTGTAGATTAACTGTCAAAACTAAGTATCCTGAAAGTTGATGATAGGTAGTCGCAACCAGTAATGAGCAGCAGGCAGATGCAGCTTTATAAACTTTATATGCTTTATGGTGGAAATATACTTATATAAAATATATAGGGCCAGATTAGGAGTTGAGCGCAAAATATTGCTTACACGAAAGCAATATTTGCGCTCAACTGAGTAATACCAGTGCACGCAAATGTGTGCTGGTATTACTAGTGAGGTGCAATGGGAACGCGACCTCGAGTTCGCATTGCACGGAAACATTGCGCTCACGAGAGTGCACTTCCATAAGCTCCACTGGCATCCTCATTTTCATGCCATCAGACACGGCCGAGAACTAGAGCCATTTTAAATATATATGTACTAGTCCTAAAGCCAGTTCCAATGGGCCATTTTTTGCAGTACAGCGGTCTCACCCCTTGCTCTCTCTCCCCCCTCTCTTTTGCTTTCTCTCACCCCCTCTATTTTGCTTTCTCTCTCCCCCTCTCTTTTGCTTTCTCTCTCCCCCTCTCTTCTGGTCTCTCTCCCCACTCTCTTTTGCGCTCTCTCTCGCTCCACCTCTCTTTTGCTCTCTCTTCCCCTCTCTTTTTCTCTCTCCCCCCCTCTCTTTTGCTCTCTCTCCCCCTCTCTTTTGCTCTCTCTCTCCCCCTCTCTTTTTTTCTCTCCCCCTCTCTTTTGCTCTCTCTCTCCCCCTCTCTTTTGTGCTCTCTTTCCCCCCTTTGTTTTGCTCTTTCCCCTCTCTTTTGCTCTCTCCCCTCTATTTTGCTCTCTCCCCTCTCTTTTGCTCTTTCCCCTCTCTTTTGCACTCTTTCCCCCTCTCTTTCTCTCTCTCTTCCCCCTATCTTTTGATATCTCTCGCACGCGTGTGACTGCGTCCGCCGACGCCATGCACGGCCCCCACCACACCTGCTCACACCCCCGTCACGCCCGTCCACACCCACCACCATCCACCATTGTCATGCCGCGGACAGCAGATCAGGTAGACTCTAAGGCCAGGTGTGTTTGTCCTCGGCTGTCTCTACTGCACATGACAGCTTCGGAAAAACACACTTGGCCTTTTATATTATAGGATATGAATATATACATATATATTTATGTGTTAATATGTGTATATACACATTTTAACACACAAATATATATGTATATTTTCATATACATATATATTTACAGGGAACATACAGTTCCCATAGAATGCTATGTAAAGGCACTTTTCAGAGCCTTTTTTTTCTAACACCCCTCAGCCGACACTTTTAGCCTCTTATAACTGCTTTTTTAGTTACTTTAATCAAAAATAAAGATGCTACCATTTTTATTTTTTAATAAAGATTACTATATTGACATTTGGGGCCAATTGGGAGACTTTTAGAAAACCAGAGATCTGATCTCTGGTTAATTTTCTGAGTGCTAATTGCTACCGCGAGCTGAAGGTAGCAATAATCAGCCACTTGTAATGGCTAGTTAGCACTCCGCTTGTAATCTAACCCATAGTTTGCATAAACAGCAACTTGTTAGACATAATGGGTGCCATGTACTAAGCATCGAAGTGGCCTTTCGTATGTATTTTCGCTTAAAAAATTTTTGCACGGATTAAAAAAAATATGTACCAAGCTGCGATCGAATTTATAATCCACTTATTTTCATCAGCAATTGTACTTTTCCGCAACTGCTCGTTCCGAACCCTTTTTTAACATACTAAACCATCGATCATCATAAAATCCACTATTAACGGGCATTATCAATGTTACAATCAATCCCTTCGCTCAAACGTTCATGTTAACTTCATGTAATTTTCTTTGCAACCATTTAGGTAGCAAACACAATAGAAAATTATAGGGGGTATCAGACTGACACCAGGTTGAGTACTCAAAATAAGCGGATAGACAAATCAGAATCCATTATTTGTTTGCCAGCAGTGAATGAAGATGGATTTATTTATCTTTCGATTTATTCAATTACGAGGAAAAAGGGCTATACAGGCACCTGTTGAAAATAATTAAGAAGTAGAGTTCCAAGAGTTTTCCTCCCTCGTATGGGTTTTGAAGTCCTTTCTGGTCATGAGGTTATCCAGAGATTCCGTTTGGACCGAGAAGCTATAATGGACCTTTACAACAGGGTTGGCTCCAGAACAAATGAAATGGGGGGCATTTTTTTTCACGAGGGGGCACGCATTTACAAAGCATGTATGAGAGTCAAAATAAGAGCAGACCTACATATGCTGCAGGAAAGTGTAGCTTCTGGCTGGCTTATCCCCCACTATTAACATTTGGAGAATATGTGCTAAATCACTAGGTAAAAGAATTAAGTTTAAATCCTATGCAGTGCACTAAAACAGAGCCAAATAAACTTTAGACCCCCAGTGCAATAGTTCCTTAAAAACAAATCACCCCTTAATCACCATGATCCAAAACCATTAAACTCATTTTCAATCATGTCCCCTAAACAGCCATGCACCCCAAACCCCCCAATGCAATTAACGCCTTTGTTTGCAATAGCAGTGAGGATACTAGGTTTTCAGGTACTGGTAATTTTGTAGATTAGATTTAGCTATACCTGTTTCGCGATAACTAACGGATATCAAGCTACTTAATACAACTTATGTACTGTGAGCCTAAGATCACAGTGCACTTTTGAGGTGTCGATAGAAGCCGGTAGCCATTTATAGACTTATATTTATATGATACAATCATATTCTTATCATGGTCTGTTGTTTAAGAAAATGAGTAACTTTATCATTAATTTCATATTCCTTTTTGGAAGTTTTGAGATCATAATAGGTTTTAGCGGCAGTTGCGACCTTCTCTACGTTCTTCTGAGCAAATGCAAAGGCATATTGCAGATGCTTCCTTAAGTTCTACACATATTGATGTGTAGTAGCAGCATTTATTACAGTTTGGTCTGTTGTACAGTACAATAGATGTTGAGGTAGAACCATTCTACTACCAGTCATCAATTCAAAAGATGACTACTTGGAGTTGCTCCTAAAGCCATTAGGACTAGAGGTAATTTTACATCCCAGTCTTTACCTGTTCAGTCACAAACTTTTTGAGGATTTTCAGAATGGACTGGTTGTAACGCTCTAGACCACCATTAAAGGCAGCTCTATAAGCAATATGGAGCTTTCTTTTGACCCCTAGTATTTTCCACATTCAAGTCATCACTTCGCTAGTGAAGTGGGTCCCCTGATCGGATTCAATTCACTGAGGTAATCCAAATCTGGAAAACACGTGGTTGATGAGCAATGCTGCGCATGTTTCCGCACTATTATTAGGTGCACTGATGCACCCATTTAGTGAACAGGCATGTTACTGTTAACATGTATCTGTTGCCTCTTGATGATCTAGTTACTGGACCAATAAAATCAATTTGTATATCTGACCATGGGATTACCATCCCCCTTTTCTGCAATGGTGCTCTATGCATTTGCGCAGTGGGTTGGAACTGTGGACAGATTAAACAACCTTGACAGTAGGTTTGAACATCCTTCAACATATGTGGCCCAAGAGCGTAGTAACGCAATATTTCATATGTTAATTTGGCGCCATGATGACCAGATGTGGGAGCATTATTGGCATGTTGAAGCATGAGACCTCTGAACTGGGTAGGTACCACCCATTGTTGGATGCCAGTTTTGGGGGTTCTAACAAACCATCCTAACACTTGAATTGTGATTTGAATTTCATTAAGATTCTAAGGTCTTCCTTACCAATACCGTCCTCTTTTGAGATGGGGTTGTTTTCAGGATCTTGCAATACTGGAACACCATTATTGAATTTGTGAGTTGTATCTCACATTCCCTGTTTTTAATTGCGTTCTACTATCAAATAAAAGACTTTTCTATTTTTACTACAAGAGTCATTGTGCGTTTTCCTGAGGAGGAGTTGCGACTCACCTGTTTTCCTGTTTGTATGCTGTTTGGCGTCCTAACGACGACGCTGTCTTACGACACCCTCACTTGGGAGCAGGCTGATGACGTGTGCACTCGCTGAAGACACGCTGCCGGAGAAGACGTGGAAGTGGTGAGCGCTAGGGATCTGATGTGTTTGCTGTATTCAACAAAACTGTCAAGCACATAATTTGAGTCAGTAATGATCACAAATTCATGAATACCTTGTTCAATAGCCATTTAAATGTTTTTTAGAACAGCAGTGAGTTCTGCAACTTGACTGGATCTTGGTCCAATGTTTAAACCTACAGAAATATTTGGGAATCCATTTGACCAAGTTATACCAATGCCAGGGACTAATCTGCGCTCATTTTCAATAGTGGCATGGTAATAACAACCATCAACATATACCCAAGGTAATGTTTGATAATGGTCCTCATTGTATATTTTATATGGAGAAAGCAATTGTTCCTCCAGGAAATCATCTTCAAATAACTCTTCCCCATGATCCTTATCAGTACAGTCGTGGAGCTTAGCAAGCCCCTGTGCGACTGAATTCTTTTTGTTTTGCATATAGTGAATTTCTAAAGGCCAGCCTTGTAAGGAAAGAGTCCAAGCTGTTATGCAGCTATTTGACAGGTTCCCATCTCTTATTCTCTCACTTTGCAGATATGGCAAAGGCTGGTGGGCCTTTACTACAATAATTGACTCGCCCTGTATATAGCTGTGGAAATTTTATAGAGCCCATACAGTAGATAAGAGGGCTTTTTCACAATCACTAAATTTTATTTCTACTCGTTATAAAGTTTTGCTCGCATAAGCAATGACTTTGCTTAAATTATCATGCTTTTGGGATAAAACAGCACTCATGCTTATATTTGTGTAACCTGTCTCTAAGTAGAAAGGCTTACCCCCTTCAGGGTACACTAAGCAATGTGCTTGAGTGAGTTTTGTCTTCAGCTCTCTGATGGCTGTCTCTTGAGCCTCACTCCAATGACATTTCACATCCTTCTTTAGAAGAAGTAGCAGTGGTTTAGCTAATTCCGCATAATTATCAATAAATTTGCGAGAATAATTTGTCATACACAGGAATGATCTCAATTCCTTTGTTAGTTGGGTTCTTAGAATTTACTATAGCTTCTACCTTTTTCTTCTGAGGATTTAACCCTTCAGAAGTAACTTCATGTCCCAAGAAGTTTACACGAGTGCGGCAACATTGAACTTTTTGTAGGGATAATTTGACACCTGCCCTTTTAAGTTGGCTGAGAGCGTGTTTAAATTCTGTGATGTGCTTTTCAAATTTTGTGCTTTTGATCAAAACATCATCAACATAGGATAGCGTCCCCCTTTCCAGTGCATCAGGCATAACCTTATGCATGAATACAGCAAATTCATGTCCTGAATTTATGTATCCAAATTGGAGCCTTTGGAATGCATACTGGACCTTTTGGAAGGAGAATGCAAGCTTATACTGGTCCTCTTTATGCACCTTTATGGTCCAATTTCCCTGTGCACAATCAATGGCAGTGAATATTTTGGATCCCTGCATCTGTGCTAGGCACTGGTCCATGTATGGTACAGGCCTGCCAGACATGTACACTTGTTTGTTTAGCTGTCTTATGTCAGCACACAAACGCCATTGTCCATTGGGCTTAAGAACACCTAGAATAGGATTGTTATAAGAGCTATGCACCTGTCTGATGATACCCCTTTCTTCCAGGTTCCTTATGATTTCTGCAAGAGAATCATATGAGGCTAAAGGAAGTCTGTATTGTTTAACAAAGACAAGTTGTGCATTGGGATCTGTTTGGATTCTTGCAATGTGCAGGTCTGTAGTCCCACAGTTATAAGAATCCCTAGCAAAAATATCCTTGTACTCCATCAGGAGTTCTTGTAGCTGTTGGCGTTCATCATCACTGGAACAGCCATTAGCTAAGGAGATTTGCTCTTCGACTATTTGCTAAAATTGTGGAAAGATTTCAGGCTGTCCTATCTCATAGGCTTCTTCCAACCTAGAGGTGAGATCCCCTTGATTATAATTTACATTGCCCCCATGATTCTGGGTATTGGGGTATTCTTGCTCTTTGATTGGCTGATCAAACACTAGGGAGGCTTCTTCAATTTTACAGATGCCTTCCTCTGAGCTAAAGGGATAAATAGACTGAATTGTAAATAATCCCTCTTGCATAGATGCAAAGGATTGTTCTATTAACTGTTCTTCAGTTACGTATCCTTCAGGTATTAGCCCAATTATATTATTCTGGAATCCAAAAGTATAGTAACTGGATTCTAGAGCATATCCTATGGTAGTTCCCTTGGACAAAGTGATATCCTGTGGGGTCATGTTATGCAGAATAACATGTATTGGAATGTTCCCAATATTTACCATAGGAGTATGGGTCATTGTTATACCTAGATTTTGCATTCTATGGGAGATGCATATTAGTGTTTCAGAAGTTTTTAATTTCTGACCCCTATTTACCTGTAAGGATAAGAGGAATTTATCAGTCCCAGCAGGGATTACAATATCATTAGACACCTGCATATTCACAGCATATGGCAATTGCTGATTTGATTTTAGGGCTGCATTTTCATCCTGAAATGCTTCAGAGTCCCCCTTTAACCTGCTCCAGAGGCAAAGGTTAATCAAATTTATTTGTATGGCATATCTGTGAAAGAGATCATTGTCCAATGTACATTTGATTATGGGGAATATTTAAAACTAAAAACAGGTGCTTTGCTGATTTATTACCTATGGAGATAGATAATAAACATTTAGCTGTGATTCTATAGCTTTTTGAGTTGTCATCCAGGTCATGGACCCAGAGATATTGGGGGGAAAGATATTTAATCACTTTAGGTTCAGCTATCTGCACCAATAAGCCTTCGCTCATGTAGCTAGCTTCCTGTTTTAAGTTCAATTTGGCATACTTGGTTTTTCCTAGGTCATGCACTTGCATAGGGATACATAGATAATCTTTCACTTTCTCAATCTCTGCGAGGAATTGAGAGTGATCTCCCCCTTTAGGGGACTTAGGGTCCCCCTTGTGGAGATATATGGTTAATACATCGCCGCCTAGGGAAATAATGGCTATCTTTCCAGGCAAAATTTTAAAAGTATTACCGTCAGAGTCACTTAGGGGAGTCTGATCATCTATTTGTAGGATAGTTATCTCAGGTGCAGAGCTATTCCTGAGATGAATCTCCACAGCATCAGGCTTCTCTTCCACCACATGACAGTTATGACTTGTGACCAAATTACATTATTTATGCAATCAATTATGGTGCTTAATCGCTTCAGGAGATCAGTACCAATGATTAAACGATCAGTTGGCAGATCCACTATAATGACAGGGTGTCTTATTACCCTGTTCCCCAGCTTTAGCTTTAACCATGCAGTATCCCAAACTTTGAGAGAGTCATCCCCAACACATATTAGTGAAACATCAAATTCCTTTAGTTTAGGTTTGTGGGTTGTTAGCTCATTTAGATGTGTGTAGTACCTGTTGGATAAAATAGTTACCTGAGATCCAGTATTAATTAATCCCATTATAGGGTTAGTAACCAAATCCTGGAGCTCAGCTAATACATAATATCTCCCTGCAGTTTCTATCATTTCATACATAAAATTTGCATGTTTACACATATGTGGGCTTCACCACGTTTTACCTGTATCAACCACTTTACCTGATGCAGAAGAATTTTCATTCTTACCAGTCATTTCCTCCATAATAGTGCTGACAGGTTTCCTGTGTACTACATCTCTGGGAATAAGGTAAGGGGACAACTGCAAAAGAAGAGGTTTGTTAGAGGTTCCAGGCTGCGGCTGCCCATCATCACAGCTAAATCGTCTGTTTGTAGGCTGTAGGGAGAGAACATGATTAGTATAATTATTGACATTTATCATTTAATTTGGAATATCTGTCCCCTCTCTCTCAGGTAATACCTGGGTATTTATGATTATGCCTGTGGTCCACTGCTGGCCACTGTCTGTAGCCCTCAAAAAGGATTATTAGGGTGCAGAGCCATCAAAGCTTGACTCATATTAGTGAATAGTGTACATAATTGATTTAACTGCATACTGAGTTGGCCCACTTGACTATACAAGCTCTTTTTACCCATGGACCGATTTTTTGATATCCCAGGGTAGTGATTCCTGGACCATTGGGAACCCTCAGAATCATAGCTATCATTTCTATTATGACGTGGTTGTTCAACTTGTTCAGCATTAATATCTTGGGGAGCACTATTTATTTGGGGTGTCTGGTTACCCTGAGAGTATTTTCACCACTTTTAGTATTTATTTTTACGGGGATACCAATTACGTGTTATTATTTTGAGTATATTCCCTCTGCGCGCCAGGCCTTATTGGGGTTTGGAGGGGGACGTTGGATCCCTTTGTGTTTTGTCAATGAATTAAATAGTGCCACTGGTAGTATTAAATTTAAACTCACATGGAGTGAGGATAATATCTAATTTCTTGACACTAAGATTATTAAAAATGGGCACATATTATTGGCTGATTTATACCGAAAAGACACCGATAAAAATAGCCTACTTCATTTTAATAGTGCACATCCTCCTTCTCTACTCAGGGCCCTCTCCCGTAGCCAATTTCTTAGAGCGCGCAGAATTGTTTCTAATAAAGATGTCCTAGATTTAAGACTTAAAGAAATGGGTAACAGATTCTTAAATAGAGGTTACCCACCTGCACTAATTGATAGAGAATTGCAATATGCTAGGTCTTTATCTAGAGAAACGTTGTTGAGAAGAAAGAATGAAAAGTCATTAAAGGACCCCCATATTATTTTTGTATCAGAATATAATTCACAATCAACTGATATACAAAAAATCATTAAAAAACATTGGCCAATTTTAACTGAATGTAACCCTGAGATTAAAGAATTTAAATCTCCTCCTATGCCAGTTTATAAACAAGGTTTAAGCTTAAGGAAACAACTGATTAAGGCAGATATTGGCCCTAGCAAGTCTGTTATACAAACAGTAATAGGTAGCAAAAAAGAAGGATGCTACCCATGTCTTAATTGTTCTTGCTGTAGCAATATGTCCAAAGGTCCATTTTTTCTATCACCCGATAACAGGAAAAAAAATCAGTATTAAAGGCTACCATTCTTGCTATACTCAATTTGTTGTATATATGATCAAATGCCCATGTGGGCATGGCTACGTCGGAGAGACGACTAGAAACATCAAAGACAGAATCATAGAGCACAAAAGTAGTATTAGGACAGGCAATAAGAAAGCCCCAGTTGCACATCACTTTATTAAAATGGGTCACCAAATTAATGAATTAAGATTCCAAATTATTGAATGTGTATTTAGACCTCGCAGAGGGGGCAATAGAGAGCAGCTGTTGAAACAGCGTGAAGCATTTTGGATTTTCAAATTAGGAACCCTTGAACCTAATGGTCTCAATAGAGATTGGGACCTTTCTGTCTTTTTATGATAAGAAAAAAATTTTTTCTGTGAAATGTATGTTTTTCTTCTTTTTAAGGTTGTGGATAAATTTGTTTATATTGTATAATGCTGTTAAATTACGGTATATAACTTGGTATTCTAAACAGTTAGGAGATTTGTTATATTGTTTTTAATAATATATTATACCACTTTGATAAATTTGAAACCTATAGGGTTAATGTTTATAACCTGCAGTTTGGCGCTATCCAGTGGTATATATCTATATATAGAGAGAAAATCATTTCACCTGTATGCATGATTAAGGAAGTTTATTCCGAAACGTCGCAACCTGTTTCTGTGTAAAACCTAATAAATTTATATTCTGCTGTCACCCACCTGTGGATTCTTGAATGTATTGCTGGAGCTTTGAGTGAGGCTCTTGATAAACTTTGCAGATTCCTGACTGCTGCAGCGCTGGACTGAACATTGCTTATTCTTATTGGGGGAAGGGCAGAGTTAAAACTTTGTGGGAAAGGCCTGTTTTCTTGGGCTCCTTCCACATAAGTTTTCTTTTTTTTACTCTAAATTTAGGGGGCTAGGTGACACCCTAGTTTCTGCCACAATTTTGGTGCTGGGCCTTGGTTCCCTTTTAACCCCCTGTTCAACGGACTGCTGAAGAGAGTATAACTTTGTACTCTCTTTGATCAGCCAGTCCAATGAGCAGTTCTCATCAAAATCTCTAGCCAGATTAATTTTGATGTGTACGGGCTATGCTACATAAAACAGATTCACAAATTCTGAGCTTTCAAATATGGGGTAGTCTTCGGCCATACTGTACACACTTTTGAGTGCAGAAAGGAATTCTATAGGGCTTTGATTGGCGCCACATTTCAACCTGTATACGGCTATTTTAGCGGCTGTTTTCGTGCGATATTGCCCAAACTCTTTTTGCACTGATGCCTTGTTTCACTCCAGGAATGAATACTCATATCCTTTAGTGAAGCAAAGAACTTGTGATGTTTACCCTCAAATAGAGTAAAAAGAAATGCCAAGATACAGCGCTACACTACCCTCAGATGAGGGTTGGGTTGCTAAAGATGGTGTCCACGACTAGGAATGTGTATACATCAAGGTTGCTATATAATATTGTGTTACACAAAGAATATATATAAAACCATGTGAAAAAGTACTTAAAAGGTAAAAGATTAAAAACAAAATATATATATATATATAGGATGTGATATTAAAATGTATTAAACAAACATTTTATTAACATAAACTGACAGTTAAAAATACAGTTAAAAATAGATTCAACAATCTAATGGATTTCCCCATACAATGTCCAAGAAGTTATGTCCTATGTAACATACAAGTGTTTAAGTCCCATACCAAAATGTCCAAAGCAAATGTTCAAGGTTAATATCCAAAAAAAAAAAAAAATGATAATATGTCCAAAGTTGGTGTAAAAATCAAAAAGGTGAAAAAATGTAAAAAATATAAAAAATATATTAAATATTTTTTGAAAAGATGAAAAAATGAATAAAAATATATAAAAAATATATGAGTTGTGATCAGCAACCCATATGGAAGGAATATAATATATGTGATAGTGAATAATTCTCGTGAGGTGTACACCTAAAAAGTGTGTATATAAAAGTGTGTGGTAAAAAATGTGTCATAAAAAATGTGTCATAAAAAAGGATTCAAAATCCTGGTGAAATAAATAAAGTCCAAATTGCTCCAAAAAAATGTGTATATAATTCCAAGTATTCCAAATGTGAGTGTAGAAAGTGCTGGGTTGATGTTCCTCTTCTTAAAAGGTTATCAAATGTAATGGGATATCCTCCTGTACCTAAAAAAGTGTACAGAAAATAGACATAGTGCAATAAAATCACTTTAGAATGACAACAACAGTATTCTACTCACCAGATATATTCTGAGCTGCAATACCAGTGTATAGCCAACGCGTTTCGGTCCTCAGGGACCTTTCTCAAGACTGGTAGCAGCTGTCTGGCTTCTACACCTTAAGTGTGTTTTGATAGCCAATGGGATGGTTTGTGGAAATTGCGCCTAAAATTCACGCCAAAAATTCGCGCCAAAAATTCGCGGTAAAAAAAAAAATGTGATGAATAATAACACCATGAACTTGAAATTCACGCATGAGATAAGTAAGAAAAATATCCACTTTCTGGACTTAGACATAACGATAAAAGAAGGAAGAGTGTCTACTTCTACGTACTTTAAGGATGTGGACTGTAGCAATTACATCCATCAGACCAGTTGTCACCACCAGAGATGGAAATCAAACATCCCGAAAGGACAGTTAATGAGGATCAGAAAAGAATTGTTCGGACAGAGGAAAATGGAAAGAACAGTCAAAAATCCTAAAAGAAAGATTCGTGGACAGAGGATACGATGTGGAAACCATAAACAGAACGATTGAAGAAGTGGAGAAAATGGATAGAGGGTCTATGCTGAAATACAAAAATAAGGACAAGACTCCAGAAAGGGACATTACCATACAGGTACCTTTCATCTCTGAATACAGCGAAAATAGGTTTCTAATCGAAAAGATAATAAAGAAGCACTGGCACTTTCTGAAAGAGGACAATATAATTGGGAAAGATCTAAAGGAATCCCCAACATTCATTTACAGAAAAACAAAAAACATTAAAACAATGATCGCTCCTAGTGTCCCCAAAGTAACTAGGAAAACCACAATGAAAGATCTACATGGGAAACCACTTAAAGGTTTCTTTCCCTGCCTGACATGCAAGGCTTGCGAACATGGCAAGAAGAGTAGCATATTCAAATCCAATATAACACAGGAGTCTTTTAATATGAAAGAGATGATCAGATGCCAGGATTCAGGCATCATATATCTAATCGAATGTGGATGTGGACTACAATATGTAGGGCAAACCTCTAGGAAACTGCGAGATAGAATCCGCGAGCATCTTTTACAGATAAAATGGGGAAAGGAAGATTTTCCACTATACAAACATTTTAAAGAAAAACACAAAGGAAGCAACAAAACGTTCAAATATATGGGCATTAGTAGACCCACCAAAAATTGGAGAGGAGGGGATTTTGAAAAACAACTTCTGAGAGTAGAATCAAAGTGGATCTTCCTGCTAGACTGCATCTTTCCCAAAGGTCTTAACAGCAACACGGAAATATTCCACCTATTATAAGAGAAGCAAAAAACAAACTCTCTCCCACTCCCAACTCTCCAAAAGACACCAGAAAATCAGGAAAGATGGAAAGATGGGAAGAAAGTAGACTGTTTCAAACACAAGCACCACTCTCAACCAATCAAATTAAAAATTAAAGAAATTTTAAAACCAAAGCAATTTCTAAATGTTTTTTAAAAAAAAAAAAAAGTTTTAAAAAGGTTTCTTTGGGGTTCAAAACCTTTTTTAAAATCAAGGTTCCAAAAGCTTTTACAATATATATATATTTTACATAATATATTTTTTACATAATATTTTTATAATAATATTTTTACACAAATTTTCTATATTTTTTAGATATTTATATATTTGTACTTATAAGCTACCCCCAAACCTATTGGCAGACTCCTGAAACTATATAGGACATTGAGATCCTCAGGATAGAAATATTATTGACAGTAATAGGTTCCAAACACACTACTATGCAATATAATACCAACTCCTGTTTTAAGTAATGTCTACCCCTGTTTACGTAATGTTAGGTAATAAATATATAACTCCAACATAACGGTTTTATAATTTTGTACCCACAACATATGGATATCCATATGCCCTTATTTGTATCTTACAATTTTTTATATATTGTATTTGCATTTTTATTTTTATACCAGATATTTGTATTTTTATTCTATACCAGACATTCTGAGCTTCCAATACCAATCCCAATTTTTATTCATATGTCATATATTTTTTATTATTTTTTATCATTTTATCTTTTTATATAATTAAACTTATTCACATAGAGATTGTTTTTTATGTTTTTTATGTAATGACACAACTACAAGGAACAATGCCATTACATATATTTACACTCATATAGGCAACTTTGCATTTTGCCAAGTCAATATATATATATATACCCCAATATGCCAAAATGAGTTGGCACTTCCACTGGCAAATACACATGATATATATTCTTTCCCCTTTCGGATAATAGAAATGGGGGACAATATAATTATCAATTTCTGGAAATGTATTTTAAATGAGAAGAAAAGAAAGAAGAATTTCGCGAATTTTTGGCGCGAATTTTTGGCGCGAATTTTAGGCGCAATTTCCACAAACCATCCCATTGGCTATCAAAACACACTTAAGGTGTAGAAGCCAGACAGCTGCTACCAGTCTTGAGAAAGGTCCCTGAGGACCGAAACGCGTTGGCTATACACTGGTATTGCAGCTCAGAATATATCTGGTGAGTAGAATACTGTTGTTGTCATTCTAAAGTGATTTTATTGCACTATGTCTATTTTCTGTACACTTTTTTAGGTACAGGAGGATATCCCATTACATTTGATAACCTTTTAAGAAGAGGAACATCAACCCAGCACTTTCTACACTCACATTTGGAATACTTGGAATTATATACACATTTTTTTGGAGCAATTTGGACTTTATTTATTTCACCAGGATTTTGAATCCTTTTTTATGACACATTTTTTATGACACATTTTTTACCACACACTTTTATATACACACTTTTTAGGTGTACACCTCACGAGAATTATTCACTATCACATATATTATATTCCTTCCATATGGGTTGCTGATCACAACTCATATATTTTTTATATATTTTTATTCATTTTTTCATCTTTTCAAAAAATATTTAATATATTTTTTATATTTTTTACATTTTTTCACCTTTTTGATTTTTACACCAACTTTGGACATATTATCATTTTTATTTTTATTTTTTTTTGGATATTAACCTTGAACATTTGCTTTGGACATTTTGGTATGGGACTTAAACACTTGTATGTTACATAGGACATAACTTCTTGGACATTGTATGGGGCAATCCATTAGATTGTTGAATCTATTTTTAACTGTATTTTTAACTGTCAGTTTATGTTAATAAAATGTTTGTTTAATACATTTTAATATCACATCCTATATATATATATATATTTTGTTTTTGATCTTTTACCTTTTAAGTACTTTTTCACATGGTTTTAGATATATTCTTTGTGTAACACAATATTATATAGCAACCTTGATGTATACACATTCCTAGTCGTGGACACCATCTTTAGCAACCCAACCCTCATCTGAGGGTAGTGTAGCGCTGTATCTTGGCATTTCTTTTTACTCTTAACTTTTGGAGTCTGGTTGGGAGACTCCGCCTATATCAGATATAGCTTGTATGGTATTATTGTGGCGCTGATAGATATACATTCATTTACCCTCAAATACCCAGGGCAGAAATTTAATTTTTGACTGCTTACTATTAACATTCATTATGGATAAAGCATTTTCATAGGCCTCTAAGTGGTCAATTATAGATTTGGCTCCCTTGTTGGAAAATGTAGGTACTGCACCACTTAAGAAAGTAATTATTTTAGGGGTGTCATATACCTTATTAGATTTATCTTGGGCCTTCCTAGGGACCTTAGTTTTGGGGTTGGAGTGCCCCCTATCTGCCCTACTTTTACTATGGGGAGACCCCTTATGTACATTAGTATTATATGGGCTATCTGGGTAGCTGGCTCTGCCCTCTGACTAACTATTAGAGCTGCCCTCCCCCTGTGAAGTATAGCAGTTCCATGAATTTAAACCATGAGGTGACTGTCTATGTGGGAAGTTTACCTCTGACCCAATAGGGGTCCTTTGTTTAAATTCTTCCCTAATGTTCTGCAGTTAATTTCTCATAAATTCTTTCAGGGTTTTTAAAATACCTGCATTATTATTTTCATTATTTTCACTATCAATGGAGGAGGTTTCATTATGGCGATACTGTCTTTTTAATTCACTTAATTCTTTTTGGCTCTCTGCGAGTTTTTTATTCAAATGTTCTATTTGGGCTACTAAATTTTAGTTATGCTCTTGGAAGGTGGCCATGTCTTGTTTAAAGGTAACAATTTCTTTTTTATCTATTTCTAAAATGTATTTGCATTTGCTTGATGAGCGAATTTCATCTTCTAGCTCCTGTAATTGCAACTCCTTTTCTATAAGGTGGGTGAATATTTTGTCAATAATGCATATTACAAGGGGCCAGGATTTTAGTATTAGCTCATCATGTTTTTAGCAGTTTTGCATTGATTAATTTTTAATAATTAGTGGAATAACTCACTTTTTTCATTCCGCATTCCATTATCAATAGCAACATTTTTGGCCTTAATTGCAAGCATATTAATATAATCATTTAAATCACCTGCAATATTTAATTTATTTATAATGTGGCCTGTAGCGTCCATTTTAAGGACGTCACCTTTAGTGAGGGGCAAATTTTGGGGACACATTTCGATACTGAGTATAGATTCATTTTATTCACTTCTAGTAGCAGACATTATTATTCTGGCTTAGTATTTGGTTAAATAAAAACGCTAATACAATTTTGACCAACAAGATAGATTACTATCTCTTTCTTTCCAAGGTAACAATTTATTTGGTTCTCAGTAGTGATGTCCCGAACTGTTCGCCCGCGAACGGTTCACAGCGAACATAGCTTGTTCGCGTTCGCGTTTGTGGCGAACACATGGCGATGTTCGATCCGCCCCTATGTGTCATCATTGTGGAAACTTTGACCCTTTATGTCACAGCCGCCTGACACATTAGAGCCAATCAACATCAGACACTCCCTCACAGACACTCCCAGCTACTCGGAATCTGCCATTTTAGACTCATAACGACCTTGCTTTTTTAATGATAGGACGTGTTATGTTTTTGCTCCTGACATTAATAGGAAAAACATAGCTAGGCTAGTGTATTTACTGTCCAGAAGGACTCCACTCATCTCTGCTGCAAGCACAGCACCCCAAAAAGCCCTTTTTAGGGCTATATTTCGTGCCGTTTTTTTTTTTTTTTTAATTTGCATTTGCCTGGCTTTCAGCTGTGTGTTTAAGGCTCACAGCATATGCTGTGACTACTGCTACCACTGATATCTCCCTAACAACATTAGTTTAAATTTAACTAACCCAAAAATATAATTATTTTTCTAGTGTAATTTTTTTTCATTTTCTATCAGGCCAGTGTCACACAGCATATACTCTGGTTCATTGCTCTGTGCCAGCCAGCAGCCAGCAGTGTTAATATCCGTTTATAACATTATTTTTAATTTAAAAAAAAAACACAAAAAAAATTTTTTCTAGTGTAATCTAATTACATTTACTATCATGCCTGTGTCTGTCAGGCTCACTCAGCATTAATATACCTCTTTTTTTTTCAGCCTTTTGGTTAATTGGTCCGTGCCAGGCAGCCACCCAGCACTCATATCTATTTTTCTTTCACCTTAATTTTAATATAAAAAAAAAAAGTTTAAATTTGTTTGCTAGTGTAATCAAATCTTCCGGCCTGTGTGTTTTGCTGACATAGAGAGCCTACTGTGTTTACTTGCTGCCCTCCCTAGTCTATGAGCCACGACTCATATGTGTTTAACCTTTTTTTAATTCCCCCCCCAAAAAAAATAATTTCAATCATTTTTCTAGTGTAATCTAATAGTATTTTCTATCAGGCGTGTGTGTATCCGACATACATAGCCTACTGTTTTTAATAGCTGCCCTTCCAAGGCTATCAGCCACGACTCATATGTATGTGCTTAACCTTTTTCTTAAAATTTCCAAAAAAAAGTCTTTAAATCATTATGCTAGTGTAATCTAATTGTATTTTCTATCAGGCCTGTGTCTAACTGTCTATCTGACTTACACAGCATACTGTTGTTATAATTGCTGCCCTACATAGCAGCCAGCCAGTGCGACCACTCATAGAGTCATATGTGCATTGCACTTCTTAACATAATTTTAATATTAAAATCTAAAATTTTAAATTATTTTGCTAGTGTAATGTAACTTAATTTTCTATCAGTCCTATGTTTTTGTCACTTACACAGCATACTGTATTAAATTACTGCCCTACCTACCATCCACGACTCATATCTGCCAGCCTGTCTGCCAGGCCCAAGTAGCCAATTAGTGGCACCAATCACAATTCTTGTAACAGTAATAAAAAATAAAAAAAACATAATTTTTTGGACTGCAAATATTCAGTCTCCTAGGGCCATTGAATTTCATTTACCTCCTGCCTGCCACTGCCAGCCTTTTGTGCCAGGCCGTCTAGCCAACTATTTACACCAATTATAATCGTTGTCACAGTCAGACAGTATAGTTATTAATTTAAATAAAAAAAATTTTTAGTGTTGATCTTAACCCTCAGTTTGCTCGTGCCTTTGAATTGCACTTTTCTACAGCCTTCCAAGCCTGTGTGCCAGGCCTACTTAAAAAATATTTACACCAATCATATTTGTTGTGACAGTATTCTAATAAATAAAAATTAAAATTTTTGGTAATAGTTGCTGTGATTTGAATCCTCAGTTTGCTGGTGCCATTGAATAGCACTTTCCTCCTGCCTTGCAGCCTGCTGTGAGCCAGGCCCACCTAGCCAATTGTTGTCAGCAATCATATTTCTGTTAACAGTATTGCAAAAATTGTCAATCATCACTGTTTAGACTGTCAGTAATCAGTCTCCTAGTGTCCTTGAATTGCATCTCCCTCCTGCCTGCCATCCTTTTGTGCCAGGCCGTCTTGCCAACTATTTACACCAATCCTAATTTTTTGTCACAGTATAGTTACTAATTAAAATTAAAAAAATCTTTATTGTTGATGATCTTAACCCTCAGTTTGCTCGTGCCTTTGAATTGCACTTTTCTACAGCCTTCCAAGCCTGTGTGCCAGGCCTACTTAAAAAATATTTACACCAATCATATTTGTTGTGACAGTATTCTAATAATTAAAAATTAAAATTTTTGGTAATAGTTGCTGTGATTTGAATCGTCAGTTTGCTGGTGCCATTGAATAGCACTTTCCTCCTGCCTTGAAGCCTGCTGTGAGCCAGGCCTACCTAGCCAATTGTTGTCAGCAATCATATTTCTGTTAACAGTATTGCAAAAATTGTCAATCATCACTGTTTAGACTGTCAGTAATCAGTCTCCTAGTTTCCTTGAATTGCATCTCCCTCCTGCCTGCCATCCTTTTGTGCCAGGCCGTCTTGCCAACTATTTACACCAATCCAAATTTTTTGTCACAGTATAGTTACTAATTACAATTAAAAAAATCTTTATTGTTGATGATCTTAACCCTCAGTTTGTTCGTGCCTTTGAATTGCACTTTTCTACAGCCTTCCAAGCCTGTGTGCCAGGCCTACTTAAAAAATATTTACACCAATCATATTTGTTGTGACAGTATTCTAATAATTAAAAATTCAAATTTTGGGTAATAGTTGCTGTGATTTGAATCCTCAGTTTGCTGGTGCCATTAAATAGCACTTTCCTCCTGCCTTGCAGCCTGCTGTGAGCCAGGCCCACCTAGCCAATTGTTGTCAGCAATCATATTTCTGTTAACAGTATTGCAAAAATTGTCAATCATCACTGTTTAGACTGTCAGTAATCAGTCTCCTAGTGTCCTTGAATTGTATCTCCCTCCTGCCTGCCATCCTTTTGTGCCAGACCGTCTTGCCAACTATTTACACCAATCCAAATTTTTTGTCACAGTATAGTTACTAATTACAATTAAAAAAATCTTTATTGTTGATGATCTTAAACCTCAGTTTGCTCGTGCCTTTGAATTGCACTTTTCTACAGCCTTCCAAGCCTGTGTGCCAGGCCTACTTAAAAAATATTTACACCAATCATATTTGTTGTGACAGTATTCTAATAATTAAATATTACAATTTTTGGTAATAGTTGCTGTGATTTGAATCGTCAGTTTGCTGGTGCCATTGAATAGCATTTTCCTCCTGCCTTGCAGCCTGCTGTGAGCCAGGCCCACCTAGCCAATTGTTGTCAGCAATCATTTTTCTGTTAACAGTATTGCAAAAATTGTCAATCATCACTGTTTAGACTGTCAGTAATCAGTCTCCTAGTTTCCTTGAATTGCATCTCCCTCCTGCCTGCCATCCTTTTGTGCCAGGCCGTCTTGCCAACTATTTACACCAATCCAAATTTTTTGTCACAGTATAGTTACTAATTACAATTAAAAAAATCTTTATTGTTGATGATCTTAACCCTCAGTTTGCTCGTGCCTTTGAATTGCACTTTTCTACAGCCTTCCAAGCCTGTGTGCCAGGCCTACTTAAAAAATATTTACACCAATCATATTTGTTGTGACAGTATTCTAATAATTAAATTTTAAAATTTTTGGTAATAGTTGCTGTGATTTGAATCGTCAGTTTGCTGGTGCCATTGAATAGCACTTTCCTCCTGCCTTGCAGCCTGCTGTGAGCCAGGCCCACCTAGCCAATTGTTGTCAGCAATCATATTTCTGTTAACAGTATTGCAAAAATTGTCAATCATCACTGTTTAGACTGTCAGTAATCAGTCTCCTAGTTTCCTTGAATTGCATCTCCCTCCTGCCTGCCATCCTTTTGTCAAAAAAACAGAGAGTAGTGACAGCATAGATATTTATTCGTGAGACAGCAGGACAAACAGCAACGTTTCGAGACTTCTGTCTCTTTGTCAAGCTTGCCAACTATTTACACCAATCCAAATTTTTTGTCACAGTATAGTTACTAATTAAAATTAAAAAAATCTTTATTGTTGATGATCTTAATCCTCAGTTTGCTCGTGCTTTTGAATTTCACTTTTCTACAGCCTTCCAAGCCTGTGTGCCAGGCCTACTTAAAAAATATTTACACCAATCATATTTGTTGTGACAGTATTCTAATAATTAAAAATTAAAATTTTTGGTAATAGTTGCTGTGATTTGAATCCTCAGTTTGCTGGTGCCATTGAATAGCACTTTCCTCCTGCCTTGCAGCCTGCTGTGAGCCAGGCCCACCTAGCCAATTGTTGTCAGCAATCATATTTCTGTTAACAGTATTGCAAAAATTGTCAATCATCACTGTTTAGACTGTCAGTAATCAGTCTCCTAGTGTCCTTGAATTGCATCTCCCTCCTGCCTGCCATCCTTTTGTGCCAGGCCGTCTTGCCAACTATTTACACCAATCCTAATTGTTGTCACAGTATAGTTACTAATTAAAATAAAAAAAATCTTGATTGTTGATCTTAATCCTCATTTTGCTTGTGCCATTGAATTGCACTTTTCTACTGCCTGCCAGCCTGTGTGCCAGGCCCAACTATCCAATTAGTGCTAGCAATCATATTTCTTTTAACAGTATTGCAAAATTTGTCAATCA